>NC_135336.1:54312202-54616846 GCF_023851605.1 Tamandua tetradactyla | reverse complement strand
CTTGCTGGTTGTGTTCACTAATTTCACAACTGTTAAGGGCTTTAATCTGTTTCTTCAATGCACACAGAAAAAGTATCCTCATTTTCAGGCCTCCCTTACTGTTTGACCGGATAATTGACTTTTGCCGGTGGAATATGGGTGGAAAAGGAGTACTCCTGGTCTAGACCTACTTCATAAATTTTGCATATGAAATTATACACTCTCTTCCTTTCCCCTTTTCTAGGATGAATGGGAAAGTTGCCAAGTACAAAGAGGAAGAGTTGGGCATGTCATTGGATTGAGCATAGAACTTTGAATTATGAATTACCAACCAGGAACATCTGCAAAGGATTTTGAGTGAGTGTGAAATAATCATTTTTGCAATAAATCATGGAGATTTAGGAGTTTGTTAAAGAACATTGTATCATTTATTTACATCTCTTACTTCATAGAGTCTATTTTTTTTTTTTTTTTTTTAAGAGAGAGGGAGGAAGGGAAGGAAAGACAGAGAAGGAAGGAAGGATGGGAGGAAGAAAGGGAAACATTTTTAAACATTTTCTTGTTTTTTTATATTTTGTTTGTTTGTTTGTTTTTTACATGGGCTGGGGCCGGGAATCGAACCGGGGTCCTCCGGCACGGCAGGCAAGCACTCTTGCCCGCTGAGCCACCGCGGCCCGCCCATAGAGTCTATTTTGATTGGTTGGGATCTTAGCCATATTTTCTAAAGTATGGTCTGCTTTGTCTGTTTGACCTTTAATGCTGATAAGATTATATAGTGCACATGGGCCTCTCTTACATTATGTATGGGTATATGTACTCATCCAATTAAGATATTATGGTGATCTTGTATTGTTCTAAGAAGTAGGAGTGGATAAAGGAATAATGAGCTATACATCATAAATCTTCATATATTATAAAGTGATAGGCAACTGCCAGATTTGCAGATAACAGAGTTGTTATCTACAACTATCTAGAACAGAAATTGTTATATTCCATATACCTAAGATGTCAGCTCCTTATATGACAAACTTAGAAAATATATTTTCAATGATTACTTTTAAATAGAAAAATATTACATCTTATTCGCAGGGAAAAGTAAGGTGAGATGAGATGAAAAACAACTACAGAAGGAGCACAACCTAATTCAAAAAAAAGATATTTTATTTTTAAGTAAAGTATCAATATTATTTATATACGTGAAAATGTAAACATTTACTATTAATTCTAATTAAAATTAGGCTCACCAAGATTTTCTTGAAAAGCAAAATCATTGGGTACATGGTAGTTTAATGAGTAGGAACACTACATGGCAAAATATTTTTCCTAGAGATAGCTGACTTTGATTTTAATATACATTGCACATTAGGGGAGCATTTTCACAGTAGTCATAATGAACATTAATTGTAAATTGAAATGGAGTTCATTATAATTTTTAACATCATAATCATATTTGAGCCATAATAGATAGTAAGAAGTTTTTGGTAGCATTAAAACACTTTAAGATTATGCAATTTTTATATGTTGCATGCAGAAGAAATGTTTTATAATTCATGAGATTATTTCCTATTTAAAAGACAAAAAAGTGTCATTTAAGTGAATGGTGTAAATATATTGATATATTCTTCATGCTCTTCAGCAAAGAGAAAATATATATAAATTATTTGTATTTAGTCACAATTTCTATATTATATATTTATGAAATAAAATATCATACACTGATCCTTCTTAGCTAGGTCCTACTACAATAAATATTTTAAGATGAAGCAAAGAAATAGATGGGCATCAGTCCTTAAGGTTGATAAGCCATTCGGTGAACTACTTCAAAAATTCAATCATCACTCAAAATATGCAAAGTTGTTTTTCAAACTGAGTTCATTGTAAAATTTGTCTAGGAAGAAATGAAAATCATGGAGATAAGGAACACACATTAAAATAAAGTTTTTCATGCTGCACACAGACTACTGCATTAGGGAAGAAATACACATTTTTTAACTAGAAATTTAGATTGTGGGAAGTGAAGAAAGTAGGGGAGGGGAAGAATGATGCCTGTACGTAAATAAATTCAGTTGTTGATTAGAAGAAAGTCACCTGTTACAACCTCTAAGGTTGGAGTCTCACCCTAGGGAGGCTTGTAAAGATCAAAATAATATCTGCCACCAGGAACATCTATTACAACCCACTCCAAGATTTGCAGGTGTCAGGGTCACCAACAAAATCCTGATTGACAGGGTCCCCAGGATAGAAGAATGATTATTACATAGAGAAGATACACAGCAAGGCAACTTCAATATTGGTGTCAGTCTCCATGGTCAGAGGGTCTCCATCTGCAGCTGATGCAAGTTGATGATCTTCATACAGCCTTCTTGTGCTTGTGCCATAGAAGAATGATCCTGCTCCCTCCCGACCAGGAATGGAAATGCCAGGGATGGACCAGGTGCCATAAAACCAACCTACCCAGTCTGGGAATGATTATATATGCTCAAGGCAAAAGGGAAAGGAATGCCCAGGCAGACCACGATCTGCTTTGATACGTGTTTTATGTAAAGATGCACCTGAGCAGGGAGTCAGCCAGGCCAATGCATCTAGCCCAGAGGACAAAGTTTATTTATGTTCACAAGGAAAAGCAACAGACCACAGTTGGCTTCCACAGAAATAATGTAAACCAGTAAATACGTTTTTTTTTTAATAGTTAACTGTTCATTATATCCCTGGTAAATGTTTTTGTTAGCAAAAAGACCTAGAAAAATAAAACATATTCAAAGATCAAATTATTAAGTGACCCTGTGTAATCTTATACCTCATATTCAATGATACCTAACATGTTTTCTTGACACTTGTGTTTGCTGTAAGTCTGGTTAAATCAGATATCATGAAATGTGATGGTTAAAACTATGAGAATCTATTTGCTTATAGTTAGAGTCTGGAAAAAATGTCCAAATCAAGATACAATTAAGACAATACCTTCTCCTCAAGATCAGCAGATAGTGATACTTGGCTCCTCTGTGACATGAGCAGGCACATGGTGGCATATACTGGTCTCTCCCTATTCTTCCAGGTTTCATTGATTTCTGCTTCTTGCCTCCACATCTTTTTCCTTTTTCTCCCTCTGTATTCAGTCTGTTTATAAAGGACTCTAGTGAGAAGATTAAGACCCATTCTGAATGAAGTTGATTATACCTTGAGTGAAGTAGCCTCATCAAAATATCCCACTTACAATAGGTCCATTCCCATAGGAATGGAATAAATTTAAGAGCTTGTTTTTCTACGGTACATACAACATCAAACAACCATACTCTACCCTTCAGACCCCCCAAATACATTTTCTTTTTATATGAAAAAACACAGTCATTTCATCACAATATCTCTACATCTTAAGTCATTTCAGGAACAATGTTAAGTGCAAAGTATCATCAAAGTTGGTTATAGGTGAGGTCTTTACTGGGGCCCAATTCCCCTGTCAGTGGACCTGTAAAACTTAGAGTGCATGTTATCTGTTTCCAATGGAAAGACAGTACAAAATAAATATTACCATTCCCATAGAGAAAAAAATAGAAGGAAAACAGAGATCATTGGTCCCAAACAACTCCAAAACCCTAAAGAGCATACTCCATTAAATTTAAAGGTCTGAGATTCAACTGTGGAATGATGTTTTGTCCTCCAGTTCTTATAGAAGAGAAGCTCCACCCTTTCCATGTGCTACTGCAGTGGCATGTGCTCCCCAAACATTGGGGTGAAGTCTGTACCTCTGAGAACACTGAAGTATAAGTGGGAATAAGCTACACCCACTGAAAAGATTGGGGTGATGGTGAAACACTCCATGATCTCCAGAGCACAAGCTCAACTCTCACAGAACAGTGTGGTGACAGCCAGTCTCTCTGCAATCCCCATGTCAAATACTCTTTGACGACTGGAGCAGTATACCACTTCCTGAAAAATGGGGTAGAAGGTACACCCCCTCCATGTGCAAGATCACACTCACCTTTTCAACACACCTATGTGGATCTGCTGTCTTGGCCCAAAAAAAAGGTCTTCAGTTCAGACCTCACCTTCCATAGTTCTGCTTTTGAAGTGATTTTTCTTTCAATCTGTCATTTATCTGTCACTTTTAGTCCAGGCTGGCAATCGTTCTGTTCATGCATATCTTACAAATGAACTTGTCGGTTTGACATGGAGCATACAGAGATTCAAACCATTAGACAAAAGAAATTTCCACAAACCTTTCCTGGATAACTGCATTTCCACCCCTGCCTTGCACTGAAATGGCTTGTTTGCATTTTCATTTAAATCTTCATAGGGAGCACTATAGTGTATAGACTCACTTTCTGGAAGCTCAGAATTTTTCAAACTGTCCATTTCTGGTTTCTTTGTGCCCAAGATTTCTGTTCTGAGCTTCTTTATTCCTCTTGCCCTTTACTATAAGCTCCAAGGAGAAACCAGGCTGCACTTTCTACATTTAGCTTCTAAATCTCTGCAGCTCAATATCTAACTTCATCACCCTCAAATTCTGCCTTCTATCTGACATCAGAACTAAATTTTGTAATTCTCTCTGTCACTTTTAAACAAAGATCACTTCTCTTCCAGTTTCCAAAGACACATTCATCATTTCTGTCTAAGCACTCTTTTTTTTTTTTTTTTTTTTTTTTTTTTTTTTAAAGGAAAGACAGAGAGAAGGAAGGAAGGGAGGAAGAAAGGGAAACATCTTTTAAACATTTTCTTGTTTTATTGTATTTTGTTTCTCCGTTTTTGTTACATGGGCTGGGGCCGGGAATCGAACCGAGGTCCTCCGGCATAGCAGGCAAGCACTTTGCCCGCTGAGCCACCGCGGCCCGCCCTCTAAGCACTCTTTTGAAGTACCTTTAGCATCCATATTTCTACCAGCATGCTCTTCAAAGAAACCTGTACTTTTTCTGTGAAACAGCCAACAATTCTTTCAGCCTCTACCCATAAACCAATTCCAAAGCTGTTTATAAATTTTTGGTATTTGTACCCCACTCACCTAGTCTAAAAATCAGTTTAGTTTCCCAGGCTGCTCAAAACAGATACCATGAAATGGATTGGCCTTAAACAACAGGATTTTTTTTTTTTTTTTTGCTTTTTTATAGTCCAGGAAAATGTTTAAATCAGGACATCTTTGAGATGATGCTTTCTTCTGGAAAGCATCTTGTGCTCCTTGTCACCTTCAGCTTCTTGCTGCATGGCTTTCTCTATATATTCATTCTGTTTATAAAGGACTTCAGTAAGAGGACTAAGACCCATCTGAATCAGGTGGGTCACACCTTAACTGAAGTAGCCTTATGAAAAGATTCTACTTTCAATTGGTCCACACCCACAGGAATGGATTAGATTTAAGAAGACGCTTTTCTGGGATATATTCAGCCTCAAACTACAACACCAATGCCATCTGGACTCATATATAGAGATGCATTTCCTTAAAAATCAGCATGTTAGAGCAGGTAGTCATTAACAAGGAGTTGGAAGTGTGAGATGTGAAGAACCGGGCATACCAGCTAAAGGAAAGGGACTGAATACTGGGATGGAGGAGAAGAGCAGCTTCTGATGTGTTTGTTTAGGACACATGTAACAAAAACCTCTGGATTGGAGAAATGAGGCAGAGAGATGGGTTGTGTCATAAAATGTCCTATTTGCTAATGAAGGGACCTACCATTTTTGTAGAGAATTTGGTATTATTGAATGCTTTCACGGAGGGAGAGATAATATATCAACATGAAGCTAATTACATGAGTCTAAAAATCACAACAGAGCTCTGGGTTGTAGGGATACATTTACAAAGATAACCAGTAAAAACAAGACTTAGCCTTAACATTGCTATAAGTTAAAAAATAGTAGTAATGAAAAGTTTATAGAAGAGAAATGGCTATGGCAGAAGAGACTTAAGACTATTCTCCACACTTCTTGCCAATCTTGCTTTCTTTTTCAAGAATGGACCCGTCACTCCCCTTTGTGACATATTTTTCATACCCCTTAAACCATAGGTCCCCTCTTTATTTTACTTTTACCTTAACTCACATAATAAAAAAGTCATCAATTTATAATCTGCATCTCTGTCACTACCAAATCTAAAAAAAAAAATGTGCTTTTCCTAGGGAAATATGATCCCCCTATTTATTTTCTGGATTTTTGTCCTTATATTCTTAAACCATATACCATCAATTTTGTCTTCTGTCCTCTATATTGTCAACCTCTTCCTCACTTCTGCATCCCTTCCATTGTCACAGAGATTTTCTATGGTATCTCTTTTTTAAAGTTGTGTCCTTTCCCAGACAACTTTATTCATCTTTCTTTACAATTATTTTCCAACAGTTTTTGCTCTTCATTACCTTTTTGCTTATCACCCCTTCTCCCTGATGTCATTGTACTCATATATTGAGATTTTCTCTAGTGAGATACATTGGTCATATACTCCCACAATAATTTTAAAATTATCTTTATTTTCTACTCTTTGTCAACTTAGTGTTCAAAGTATAGAATTCTGGGTGGACACCTATTTTACCACTGCACATTGAAGATAATTTTCCATTTTTCTTCTGTCTTCCATGGTTGGGTTCATATTTCAGCCCTTATTCCAGCAGCAGTTCCCTACTATGTTCTCTATCTTTTGCTTTGTCTCTTTTTCACAGTTTTCTTCATTTTCATTATAATACTTCCATAGGTGAGTTTCCTCAGTTTTGATTGCAAGCACTTTAGACTTTCTCTCCACTTTCCAATATATCCTGTTCTCAACTTCACTAAATTAAATTTTGAGCACAGTTCAATGCATGTACCATTGCTCCTTCCACTTTGATTGGTAATTTAATGATCTTACTGGCCTCTCTAAAATGTTTCTCACAGCTGTCAAAAATGTTCTTAGTATTATTCTTTCAAGAACTGAAATTATTTCCCAAAATCTCATTTAAAACAGGCTCAAAATCTCAATCTATTTCATTCTTTCCATCATGACCATTTCCAAGGACTGCATTTCTCATGCCACTTTATTAGGACTACAAAATAAATAGCTTTTATCTCTACCCCTTAACGTTAGTTGAGCAAGAAAAAATGTTTGTGTTAGAGTAATCAGTTTGGAGATGTCCTATGATCATTAATAGTTTTCTTAATGTTTTGTAAACACTTTCACCTTTGTAGATTTTCATCTCAGTGAAGCAAAAGAAATAAGAGACTAGCACCAGAGAAGCAGTTTAAGATGAATTTCCTGAGTTAAGCATCTCGGCTTACATCCCAAACCTTTTTGGATGTTTTTGATAGTCATTTGTTTCTAGATCTCAAACATTTCTTTAAACATCCTAAATGGAATAATTTGTTTATCTCCTAGTATTGATAGAACTACCTATTTCAGCACTATTTATACTGCTGTCTGTGTTGCTATTTCTCACCGATCTTGTTTCGTGTCCATATACATATGTGATTTATATTATGAAATCTTTATTTTCCTTGGAACATTATATGTGGACATTCTCAGATATATGGATTGAACATGATTTTTTTCAGAGGGATTTTATATTTGTAGCAATATCAATATTAGATTATTATAAACGTAACCTCTCACTGAAGCTTTTTCCGGTTATATAGGTAATGTGATATCAGAAAGCACAACTGCATGAGCTCTTTTTGTGGTCACATTCTCAGAGGATATTATTTTTTTCAATATTGATGATGTTGAGAGGAACAAGTTTCATTGCTGACCCCTGTTGCATAACAGGTTTATTTTTATTCTTCCCCATGCTGAGAGTTTCGACAAAATTAAACAAGGTATCTTATTAGACTTCAGGTGCTTGATGAGAAGTAGTCAAAAATTGATTGCTCACAGTCAGTCGTTTTCTATCTTCAAAAGCACTCACCTATATTTGACCAATTCGAAAGTCTTTGTATTATTTCCCAGTATATCTCAAATCCAAAGATATTGAATCAGATAGTGCATTCCTTTCCACCTGTAATTCCTCCCAATTTACCACAAACAAAATTTTGAGCATTTGCATTGCTATAAAATTTTAGGCTTATTATTACTCTACTGTCACCAGTAATGGTATTGTCATTTTTTTCTGACCAACAAGTGATACAACTCCAGGATCACATATTTATATTTTCCTAGAATTGCACCTGATGTTAGCTGCTTTAAATCATGCAACTGTAAATTTAGGAAGTGCTCAAATTTAAAGTCTTTGCCTAGTAAATCTAATGTCTTACTGTTTCCTATTTGACTGCTTTTTCCTGAGTACAGACCATGAATCTATGTACCTTTGCATGTCACATAATTAATTTATTGATGAAAACTGGACATTTAAAATAATATAATGTGGGAAATCTGGAAATCAGATTCTCCCCATCTCCCAAGAGTTTGCTGTGGTTGCTGCTATTGCTGTTTGTTTAGTGAACTAATTTTTTATATACTAATTCCTGAACTAACTCTGTAAAGAAGTCTGCATTATATGAACTATGCAGCAACTGAAGTCACTGCTTAATTAGATTAGTTGTCAGATAATGGATGGATAGAAAATTCCTTGAATCCCTGCAAGTAATTATTCTCCCAGTCTTTGCTGAGGGGCTGTGTGTGTGTGTGTAAGCTGAGGGAGACCTTGAGCACTCAGACAGACAATTTACACCTTTACCATAGCCTTCGCTCCTTGCTTGCACAGGTAAGCATGTGGTGGCAGATTACAACCCTATCAAATATTCCCTGGGTGTGGAAATAGCCCATGGCATGTGTAATAGCTTCTAGATTGCCATTAATATAAACATTTTCATAACCAAAGATGGACATCTACCTCCCAGATAGTCCCTCTAAGTTTAGATTTTTGGTCGGCTTGTTGTTTCCTACCAATTCACATCACTGCTTTAGACTGCTCTAGCATGAAACAATTGCTGCTAATTATTTTTGAAAAATGCCTCCAGGAGAAAAGGCTGTTCATATCAGGGGAAGTGTATGTCATCTTAAAAGAAGACAGGCTTTTATGAATGGGTTTTTTAAGGGAAAACCTGACCTGTCAGAAAAAAAAAAAAAAAAAGAAAAAAGACAATTCTCTGTAATGTGGCTTTGAAGGTCCTCTAACTCTATTCTGCCTCCTCCAGTGTCTGCTATAATTCACCATAATTGTATGTCTGTTGGTTTTCAAGATATGAAGTTGGTGATATGGGCATGAGAATATGAGGAGTTAAAATATCGCAAAACTCAGTTTTCTTAACTTGATTCACCTATTTTCCTTGAATAAATATTTCTCACAGTTTTAGAAGCCTTTGATTAATTCTAAGAGCTCCAATACAGTTGATTTTGACGATATCTGCCAGTGTTCTTGTTGCTTTAAAACAGAAAAGGCTTCTAAGAGGTCCCAATTCTGTTATTTCTGCTGATGTCATTCCAAGTTCATTGAGTTCTACTTTTATATTCTTTCCTGATTTTGGTTTATCTTGGTCTTTATTTTCTAGGTTTTTGAGTTTGGAGCTTAGATTATTGATTTCTAACTTTTCTTTTCTAATATATGTAGTTAGGTCAATAAATTTTCCTGTCATCACTGCTTTAACTGTGCCCTACAAATTTTGGTGTATTATGTCTTCATTTTCATTCAATTCAATGTGCTTTAATTGTGGTAAAATATTTATAACAAAATGTGCCATTTTGACCATTTTTAAACATTCAATTCACTCACATTAATTGCATCCATGATATTGTACAACTGTCACCACAATCTATTTCAAAATGTTTTATCAACCAAGCCAGAAACTCTATATAAAATGAACAATAAACTCTCCATTCCCTGTAATATTTTGCTTCTGGTAAACTATAATATACTCTCCGTGAATCTGTGAATTTGATGATCTATATGTGTCTGTGAATTTGAAACATATATGAATTACATTTCATAATAGGAGTCATACAATATTTATCACTTTGTATCTGGTTTATCTAATTAGCATAATGTTTTTAAGGTTCATCCAATTTAGAGCATGTATCAAAACTTCATTCCTCTCTATGACTGAATAGCATTCCACTGTATGCATATTATATTTTGTTCATCTATTCATTTGGGTTGCTTCCACATTCAGCTATTGTAAATAATACTACAAAGAACATTGGCATGCAAGTACATTTGAGCCCTTTCTCTTCAGTTCTTTTGGGTATATATTTCGGATCAGAATTGCTGAGTCTTACAGTAATTTTGTGTTTTTGAGAAACACTGTTTTCCATAACAGATTCACCATTATTTTTTATGCCTACCTGCAATGTATAAAGAATCCAGCTTCCCAATTTCTATGCATCATTGCCAAAAGTTTTTTTTGTTTTCTTTGTTTCATTATAGCCATCCTGGTAGATTTGTCCTAATGACAATGATGTTGCACATCTTTTCATGTACTTATTGATTGTTTCTGTGTCTTTTTTGAGGAAATAGCTATTTAAGTTCTTTTCAGAATTTTACTTGGATTGTTTGTCTTTTTGCTTTTGAGTTGCACAAGTTCGTTTTTATATTCTGATGTTATGCTCATCAGATATTCGATTTGAAAAATTTCTTTCCCATTGTGTAGGTTTATTTTATCCTCTACCTATTGTCCTTTGATTCACAAAGTTTTTAATTTGATAGCATCCAATTTATCCATTTTTCTTTTGTTGCTTGTGCTTTTAGTGTCATATAAAAAGCCGTTGTCAAATCCAAATTCACAAAGAATTTCCCATATGTTTCCTCCCAATAGTTACATAGTTATTACACATAAATTTATCTCTTTGGTCCTTTTTGAGTTATTTTTTATATATGTTGTAAGGTAATGTCAAATTTCATTCTTTTACATGTATATATCCATTTTTTTCAGTACCATTTGTTGAAAAGACTGTTTTGTGTCTTTGAATGGTTTGGTACCCGTTGAACATCAACTGACCCATAACTGTTAGGGTTAATTACTGAGCTCTCAATACTGATCCATTGTATATGGATATATAGACCATTGGTCTATATGTCTATGCTTATACCATATCTTTTGATTATGATAGCCATGTGTTAATTTTTAAATTCAGGAGTTGTATCTTCCAATTTTTTCTTCCATTTCAAGATTGTTATGGCTGTTCTGGATCTCTTGAAATTCTCTATGAATTGTATGATCTGTTTTTCCATTTTTGCAAAAAACACCAATGGAATTTTGATAGGCATTTCATTGAAACCATATATTGCTTTGTTAAGTTTTGTTATCCTAAAATACTGAGTCTCCCAATCCATGTTCATGGGATATCTTTTCATTTAGTTAAGTCTTCTTCAATACCTTTCAGTAATGTTTTGTAGTTTTAAGTGCATAAGACTTGCACCTCTTTGGTTAAAATCTTTCCTAAGGATTTTGTTCTTTTTTGATGCTATTTTAAATCAAAATGCTTTCTTAATTTCCCTTTGGATTGTTTATTGCTGTATATAATCACAGCTAAGCTTTTGATTCTATCTTTTCCATGTTATAGGTGTGTTGGTTTGAAATTGTATGCACCTCAGAAAATATGTTCTTTAAGTTAATGCATTCCTGTGGATTTGGACCCATTGTATGTAGTATCTTTTGGTGAGCATACTTAAGTTAAGGTGTGCTCTGCCTCATTCAGGATGCATCTTAAACGACTTGCTGGAGTCCTTGATAAGAGAATAAAATTCAGTGAGAAAGAAAAAGCCTCTGGAGCAAGAAGCTGAAAGCAAAGAAATCCAGAAGAGGAGGGAGAGACCAGCAGACACCACCAGATGACTTGCCCTGACAAAGAAGTCCAGGATAACTAGCAGCTGATCTGTGGAAGAAAGCATTGCCTTGATGATACCTTGATTTGGATGTTTTTCCAGACTCTAACTATAAATTAACAAAGTTCCATTGTTTGAGCCAACACATTTCATGGTTATCTGCTTTAAGCACTCTAGGAAATTAAAGCAATAGGTCTATTCAGACGTTCTACTTATTCTTGAGTTAGCTCTGGGAGTTTGTTTTTTTCTTGAAATTTGTCCATTAAATCTAGTTTATCCAATTTTTTTGTATCAATTGTTCATACTATTCTCTTACGTTCCTTTTTATTTCTTTACAATATATATGAATTTATATTCACTTTTATTTGTTTAAAATCATTCATAAAGGCCCTCCTTCATTAATAAGTTTAATAATTTGAGACTTCTCTCTTTCTTTTTTGTCATTTTCATTAAAAGACTGTCAATTCTCTTGATCTTTTCAAAGAACCGAATTTTAATTTAGTTGATTATCCTTAGTGTTTTACTATTTTCTTTTATTGATCTCCATTTTAGCCTTCATTATTTCTTCTGCTCACTCTGGGTTTTAGTTTGCTCTCCTTTCTTAGTTCCCCATTGTATTTTGTCAGGTTATTTGAGATCTTTCTGCTTTTCTTAATACATGAATTTACAGGTAAAAATTTCCCTCTGTGTACTGCTTTCATTGTATTCAATAAAATTTTGTTGTGGTTTTGTTTTCATTAGTCTCAAGGCATTTTCTAATTTCTCTTGTGATTTCTTTTTTGACCCATTCATATTTTAGGTTGTGTTGTATAATAGCCACATATTCATAAGTTTGTCAGTTTCCCTTCTATTATTCACTTGCACTTCCTTTCAATTGTGGTTGGAAAAGATACTTTGTATGGTTGAGATCATTTTAAATTTATTATGAGTTGTTTTGTGCTTTAATGTAATGGTCTATATTAGAGAAGATTCCATATGTACTTGAGAAGGATGTGTAGTCTGCCATTGTGCATGGAATATTATGAAAATGCCTGCTGGTTCTAATTAGGTGATGTTATTAAATTCTATTTCCTTTTTAATCCTCTATTTGGTTAAGGTATGCATTATTAAAAGTGGGATACTGAAGTGCCCAACTATTAGCACAAAAATGTAAATTTCTCCTTTCATTTCCATGAATTTTTGCTTCAAATGCTTTGGTCCATGTATTTTTTTTTCCCTAGATAAATCCTCTCTGACCTATGGATTATTTAGAAATGTGTTGCTTGGTTTCCAAGTGTTTGGAAATTTTCCTGTCATTTTCTGTAAGTGATGCCTAGTTTGATTCCATTGTAGTCAGAGAAAACTCAGAATGTCTCAATTTTAAAATATCTATTAGTGTTTGTTTTATGGTCCAGGATACGGTCTATCTTGATTATGTCCTGTGTATACTTGAAAATACTGTGTATTTTGCTCTTGTTTGGTGGAATGTCCAGTGGATTTTGATTAGATTCTGTTAACTGATGAGATGGTTGAGTTTTTATATCCTTGAATAATTTCAGTGTAGATATATTAATTGTTGAGAGAAGGACATTGATGTTACCAACTGTATTTGCAGATTTGGCTATTTCTTCTGGCAGCTATATGTTTGTCCTTAACATATTTGCCACTTCAGTTGTTTGGTACATACAAATTTTGGATCCCTTTGTTTCTTTGGTGGATTGATCCTTTTATCATATGTAACGTCCTTATCAGTGTCTACTAAATTTCTTTACTCTGAAGTTTATTTTATCTGGCATTAATATAGTAACTTCTGCTGGGCTTTGATTGTTAACCAGGTATATTTTCTCATCCTTTTACTTTCAACCCACCTGTAGCATTTTATTTGAAGTAAATGTATTGTTGATACCATCTTGTGGGTCATTTTTTAAAATACACTCTACAAATTTCTATCTGTTATTTGGTGTATTTAAATAACTTATATTTAAGGAAAATATTGTGATATTATGGTTTATGTCTGCAATTTTACGTTTTTTCTCTTTACTCTTTCTTTTCCTTTTTCCTGCTTTTCTGGATACTTGAAGATATTTTAAAATTCCATTTTGATTGATCTGTAATGTCTTTAAGAGTACCTCTTTGTAGAGGTTTTTATGTTTTACTGTTGTTTGTTTTCTGTTTGTTTAATGTAGTTTTATTGAGATATTTTCACACACCATACAAACCATCGAAAGTATATAATCACTGGGTCACAGTATCATCACATAGTTGTGCATAAAACCCCATGATCAATTTTAGAACATTTTCATTACTCCAGAGAAGAAATAAAATAAAAAAGAAAGCCCAGTCCTCCCATACTTCTTACCCCTCCCCCATTATTGACCCATAGTATTGGGGTAGTACATTTTTTACTGTTACTGTTCTTGGAAGAGTGTTAAAATATTACTGTTAACTATACTCCATAGATTGAAATAGAAGCATTTTCCCCATATACCCCTCTATTATTAGCTCCTTGTAATAGCATTCTACATTTGTTCGATTTCAGGAAAGAATTTTTTAATTGTACAGTTAGTCACAAATATTTTTCACCACAAGATTTGCTGTTATACATTCCCATATTTTAACCTCCAGCTTTCCTTCTGGTGACATACATGGTTCTAATCTTCCCTTTTCCACCACATTCTCACACCATTCGGCACTGTAAATTACACTCACAATAATATACTACCATCACTTCTGTCTATTTCCAAATATTTAGATTCAATCTAGTTACACATTCTGTACCTATTAAGCAACCACTACCCTTTCTTTAACTTCATTCTTTATCCTGATAATTTATATTCTTTATTTTATGTCTATGAGTTTATATATTATAATTGTATTATAATTAATAATATTATAATTAGTTCATATGAGTGAAATTATAAAATATCTGTCCTTTTGTGGCTGAATTATTTCACGTAACATAATGACCTCAAGGTTCATCCATGTTGTTGTATACTTCAGGTCTTCATTCCTTCTTACTGCTGAATAATATTCCATCTCATCTTTATGCCATATTTTTTTATACCCTCATCTGTTAATGGACACTTGGATTTTTTTTTTCATCTTTTGACAATTTTATTTAATGCCACTATAAGCATAAGTGTGAAAATGTCTGTTCACATTCCTGCATTCAGATCTTTGGGTATATGGGATTGCTAGGTTGCAAGACAATTATATGCATAGCTTTCTAAGAAACCATCAAACTGTACTCTATAGCAGCTGTACCAATTTACATTCTTATCAGCAGTAAATAAGTGTTCTTATTTCTCTACATCTTCCCTAACACTTGTATTTTCCTGTTTGTTTAATAATGGCCATTCTTGTAGGTGTGAGATAATATCTCATTATGGTTTTGTTTGCATTTCCCTAATAATTAGTGAAGACGAGCATCTTTTCATGTGCTCTTTAGGCATCTGTATTTCTTCATTGAGAAAACATCTATTATTGTAGAGTTTTTTAATGGTTTCCCTAGGTATTATATTGCATTATATATACTTAATGTATCACAGTCTTTTGGTGCCATCATTTTACTAGTTTGATTGAAAAATAGAATATTTTTTCCATTTACTCTACCTCATTTATTATATAATTGCCTTAACTATTTACATATTTTTTAGAACCCCATCCTTGTTACACTTCTTTTCTTCAAGTACTAGATACAATGTAGAAAACTCAAAAGGAAAATGGAATCTTACTTCATGCTTCCCTATTTTGGCTTAGCATGTGCTTTCTTCATTCCTGATTGTAGTATATTGAATTATGTATTCCGGAACAACAACAAAAAACATGTTCTCATCTTAATCCACATTCCTGTGAGTATGAAGCCATTGTATATAAAACCACTTAAATATGTTACTATCAGTCAAGATGTGGTCCAACTCTATGATTATGGGTCTTAATCTGGATCAATGAAGGCCTTTTAAAGAGGACCTAGAAGTCATTTAAGTTAGAAAGGAAAGGACAACATCATTTGACATGAAGCAGGAATTAAATCTAAGAAACCCAAGGATTGCAGTAAGCCAGCACCAAAATGCTGCAAACTCTAAGAGGAAGCCAGTCTTCTAGCCTCCAAAACTGCAAGACAATAAATTCCAATTGTTAAGCCAAAGCCAATTTATGGTATGTGTTATAGCAGTTCAGACAAAATAAGACAGTAATGATCAATTTTTGCTCCTTTTATAGTTTATTTCCTGTTTAGAGATTTTTTTTAGGCATTCTTTTAAGGTAGGCCTTCTGGAGACAAATTCTTGTAGTTTTCTTGCATCTGTGAGTGTCTTAATTTCCATTAATTCTTTAAGGATATTTCATTAGATATAGGATTTCAGGTTGATAGTTCTTTTCTTTTTAGCACCTGTAAAAGGTTGTACCACTCTTCCTACTCTAAGATTGTAAGTCTTATGAAAAACTATTGTTGTAACTGACTTTTCTGACACTGCTATGGCAGATAAAGGGGATAGAACTATCCATGGCACTATCTAAGGAAGGAGAAAGAGAGGGCCCCATTACTCCTTGGTGGGAGTGGAAAGCCAGGTTGCCCACTGATATTACAATGGGTGAGGAATTTATTATTTACCTGCAGAGAAAAGTCCTGGCTTTCTACTCAACTTTCTCTGACTGCACCTGTATGGAAATTTGGGGTTCATTGTTACACTCTGATGAGGGCAGAAATCATGCTCACCCCTTGGCTTTTGATGGCATTGGTGTGACTGGGATTACAGGATTTGTTTTTCCAGTGGTGTTTGGGTGGAGTAAAGTAATTTCTATCTGAACATTTTATTTATGGCTGGTCTCTCCCTTTCCTCGTACTTTGACTAGAGTGACCAGTCTTTGAGTAGTATTTTTTTTCTTTATTTCAACAACTGTTGGTATTTTCTAGTCTCTGCTTTCTTCTGCTCCAAGTCTTGGACATAGAGGCAAACAGAAAACAGGGGGAATTCACCACTGTATTGTTTCTTGGGTTGCAAGGACCTTTATCCACTTTTTTTTCTTCAGGACCTTTATCCAGTTTTTTTTTTCTTCACTTCACATTTCAGAGTTTCCCTGTGTTTATTTTATATATGAGATCCACAGTTTTATATTGTACCAAATGGGTAGAATAAGGAGAAGAACATCACCAAATATTCATAAGCCTCACATAATATTTTGAGTTTATACAGAAGATGATAGTCAATAGTACATGTGTAATTAACAAATTGAGTAGAATTTATGTACCTGTATGTATTTGTTTTCTATAACATATTCTCCCTGCAAAATTAAAAGAAAAATATTTTCTTAAATTTGAATTCTTTAAAGCTTCTCAAAGTTTCTTTAAATGTTTGACTTAGGAAAACTGATAGAAACATGAAGATTAAATTAGTAGAGAGGTCTAAAAAATGTGATTTTGCTTTGCTTTTACTGAAAAAAACACCAAAAAGATTCTAGGGAATGAGTTAACAAAATAATTGTTTTAAGAATAAATAAGTATTTAGCAAAAATGGATGAAGGAAAATAGACAAAATTATAAAAAACTTAGAACAGATGTTATAGGAGTGAGATGGAATAATAAATTCAATTTTCATTCCCTCCCAACTTTCCTGTCCAAATCTATCAACTTTTGCCTGTTTCATGCTAACCCAGATGAAAACACTGCCATTTATAGCCATCTTAAAGAGAGAGAAATGAAATGAAGGGGTGTATCCCTTCCTTTCCTGTATAAGTAAATGAAAACAATCTCCCCACTTGTGGAAGACAAAACCCAGCAACAGCTTTAACTGTACTATATTAGGAAGAAAGCAACTGCACACCGTGGCATACAGTAGAATCTCTGGATGCCATGGTCATATGGCCATCATCTCATCTCCTTTGCTATAAAATGAGTGCCTCCCATCAGTGACACTATGCAAGATTCTGTAGATTAGGAGCCTTGGCTGCCCTCTTTGACTTCATGCTTGTAAAGCGAATTTGCCTCCTAGGTCATAGAAGTGTTGCCAATTGGCCTCTTCTTTTCAGGAATCACATTATCTCTAATTATACTTGGAAGTTCAGTTCTGCAACAGCATCTTCAATTTTCAGCACCATTCTGCAGAGAACATACACCACCGGGCTCCTGCGTGTTAGTGTCCTCCACAGCAAGGCTTTCCTTTCAGCAATTGTAAATAGAACAAAGACAGCTGGTGGTTTCTTGTTTTGCATTTTAGCATGGCTAATTCTCTGAGACTTTAGTCTCTCCTTCCACTCTGTGCCTTTTTCTTCTGCCAGGGTTATATTGTTTAATATATGCCATTGCTATTTTCTTAGAATCCAAATGTCATTCCAGCAGTCTATCAGAAGTGGCTGTAAGGGTCCTTTCCCAAGCTTTAAATTATGAGTGACAGGATATTGCCCAGATAATGACGAAATCACTTATCCAATGTGCTGGTTTAAAATGATGTGTGTACCCTAGAAAAGCCATGTTTTAATCCTAATCCCATTTTGTAAAGGCAGCCATTTCGTCTAATCCCTATTCAGTATTGTATGTTTGAAACTGTAATTAGGTCATTTTCCCGGAGATGTGATTTCATCAAGAGTGGTTGTTAAACTGGATTAGGTAACGACGTGTCTCCGCCCATTTGGGTGGGTCTTGATAAGTTTCTGGAGTCCTATAAAAAAGGAAACATTTTGGAGAATGAGAGATTCAGAGAGAGCAGAAAATGCTGTAGCACCACGAAGTAGAGTCCACCAGCCAGTGACCTTTGGAGATGAAGAAGGAAAATGTCTCCCAGGGATCTTCATGAAACAGGAAGCCAGGAGAAGAAGCTGGCAGATGATGCTGTGTCCACCATGTGCCCTTCCAGATGAGAGAGGAACCCTGACCATGTTCACCATGTGCCTTTCCAGATGAGAGAGAAACTGTGACTGTTTTCGCCATGTGCCTTCTCACTTGAAAGAGAAACCCTAAACTTCATCGGCCCTCTTGAACCAAGGTATCTTTCCCTGGATGCCTTTGATTGGACATTTCTATAGACTTGTTTTAATTGGGACATTTTCTCGCCCTTAGGACTATAAACTAGCAACTTATTAAATTCCCCTTTTAAAAAGCCATTCTGTTTCTGGTATTTTGCATTCCAGCAGCTAGCAAACTAGAACATCCAGCTTCACATTGCACATACACACAACCATACACACATGCCATTCAGTAACCTAAAGATTCATTCCCAGGCATATACTTGGGAATACAGTTGCCTATTTCAGTATATATTTGTGCAATTTTTCATCTCTTATAGTTTAAAAAAGTCTTTTCTTCTTATAGGAGACTAAACACTTTTCTCTATTGGTATCCTAAGAATTTGCTACATTTATTGGTCTAGCCCAAAAGGGAGGTTATTGTGAGGTGGGCGAAAACTATCCTGCCAATAAATTGCATTAATTGATGCCAATTTCATAGTCTTCAAACAAGGATATTCTATAACAAGGGGTACCTAGGCATTCAAGGATCCTGATGCATTATAGCCTTTATATCCCAATCTCAATTCTCTTGCCACCTTTTTTTCTCTCATGGTATTGATTCTGATATAAGGCACTTTCATAGTCTGAGGATTCAATCTTCTCTGAATGCCTACCACTTATGCAGCTATGACCTATACTTGACCTCCAGTTGTCTCTGCCCTCTAGTTGTAGGAGCTAAGGGAATTTTTAAAAATTGCCAAGGAGGCACTCTGATTCTCACATTTTGCTTTAAATTTTTGATTATTAGATCAAAGTCTTTCACATTCCAAGATCAATGACTCATTGGCACATAGCAATGACCATCCAGTTCTACAATTGCTATCATCGCTGCCTCTCCTATTTCTCTCAGATACATGGCATAGTGCATTTCTGTTTTATCCTTTTTTTTTTTTTACATGGGCAGGCACAGGGAATCGAACCTGGGTCCTCTGGCATGGCAGGCAAGCATCCTTGCCTGCTGAGCCACCGTGGCCCACCCTGTTTTATCCCTTTTTTCTGTACCCCATTCTAATTAATCAGAGATGAAATCATAGCAGTTACACTACCACATGATGCCATGGACTATCAGTTCTTCCCTTCCCATGATGAGATTTCATTGCATTCAGAATCACATTCTCAGGAGCTACTTCTTAGGTCCAATTCTGGTATGAATTGTTTTAGGTCAAGTTTCCTAGAAATAGACGGTAAGATGGGGATTTTTTCCAAGTGATTTATTGAAGGAAGATCCCTAGAAGAAGGGAAATTAGTGAATCAGTAAAGATTAGGGGAATAATTTAAGCAACAGTGTCATCTCAGCTGAATATCAGCTCCAGTCTGGTTCCATGTGGAAGTTATGGAGCATTAATGGCACCAAAAAGTCAATGTTACTTGCATCAGGGTGATTGATCCTTGAACACTCATACCAGTCAATCACTGATGAAGAGCTACCTTTCAAACAGGGGTTGAATCTGGCCGTCCTACTGAATTGGGTACTATTTGGCTGAGAAAAATTCTCTTTCGAAGAGGGAAGTTGCCATCTACTAAGAAAGAGCCTCACAAAGCAGAGAGACCAGTGCAAAGGCTGCAAGAGTCGCATTCAGCATGTACTACCATGTGAGTCACTAAATTATTTAATCATTTTTTGTGGGGACCAACACTTCTATAATTATTTCAAGCCTATATTACTCAGGATCCTCTAGGGAAACAGAACAAACATGAGATATCTGTAAACATGAGATATACAAAGGTGTCTCACATAACTGTGAGAATCTAAGAGTCCTAAATCTGTAGCACAGGCTGTGAAGCTGGCAACTCTGATGAAGAGTTGCAGGAGAGGATTGCTGGCTGAAGAAGCAGTGAAAATTCTCTCTTCTCCATTAAAAGTCTTCAACTGATTGTATGATACTCAACAGATTAGATTATCTCATTCTGGGAAGCATGCCCTTACTTGACTGTAGATGGAATAAGACACAGCTGCAATCACCTGACTGATGATTTAATAAGCCAGCCTTCTGACTCATCAACCAGCCATGAAATATACTTGCAGAATCCAACCATCACAAGCCCCTAACATAATTAATGATGATGTGTTTTATGTGCAATAGACAAATTGCATTTAAGAAAAAAAGAATGAGAGAGAAAGAAATGAGAAGATTTTTTAAACCATGGGAATGGGGAATTAAGCAAAGTTGAATTTATAAGATTGGGAAATATGACATTTTTTAGAGATTAAGCACCATGCTAACATTCCACTATTATTCCTAGTACCTTACTGGTGAGTTGCATATTTCTTCTAGACAATAACTGTGACTCAGGAAACAGAAGGCATAAATACTCTCAAGCTGAAATTGTATATTTTATATTGGATTTTATTGAAATGACTCTTTTATGGAACCCAACAAAAATGGTTAACATTTGCCCTCAAGAAACTTAAAAGAGGAAATGGAAAAGAAATGGGGAATATTTTCATGGTCTACAGCTATGTTAAGGGAAACAACTAATTAAAAGAATATTTTGGGGAGTTTAACCTCAAACATGGATTGCACTGAAGCAGGATTGGTACATGATTACACTGGCAATAAAAGAGAAATTGGGTTTCTTTAACTCAAATAAGTTTGAACGCATTGGTAGTCCTCAGAATTGCAAAGTGAATACTGATTTTGATAATTGTAATGTGGCTACATATAGCAAGTCCTTGCTATTTTATTTTTTATGGAAATAGGGGTGTTATATCTTAAACAACTGAAAAATCACATAATATATGGAGAAATGACACAACTGTGCTGAAATTTTAACATTTGGGGAATCTATATGCAAGGTATATAAGAATTATTTGTATTTATCTTGCTATTTTTCTGTAAATATAATGTCAAAATAAAAGGTTTTGAAACAGAAATTGCTACTAGAAAAAGTAGGAATCAAAATAAATAAGGCAAACACAACATTTTAAATCCAAAGTTGTTCTCAGGTAAAATAGCATAATCATATAATCATTCTTATATAACAGCTGTTGTAAATTTTCAGATTGTGTGAAACACCATGATACCACCACCTGATATACATAGAATTAAAAATAAATAAATTCTGGCATACAGAAGGAATATTTGCTTTAATGTTGTGAGCATACTTTCAGGCTATTAAATAAAGAATCATTTAATTTCTTTCCTAGAGGCTGAAAATTGAAGCCATCTCTGACTTTTTAAGCTAATTTTTTGAAATGCATGAATGTGTTGTAATCAAAGCTGCAGGTGCAGACATGTTGCTGGGTTAAAATTTCTCTGCTCTATCCCATAATTAACAAGTAGTAATTTAATAGGACCAGAAAACGTAGTCTTCATTTTTAACTAACACCAATTAAGATAATTATATTGTACAGATAAATTCACTCTTTGGTTATGATATGATAAATATTCCATTTCTTCGTGTCTATTCCTGAAATATTTGAAATATGTCACTTTGTACTGTACAGATGTTTCTTCTTAGTTTCAGTTCAATGGTGAATGAGGTGATTTAAGCAGTCCATCAAGAATTGTGTTTCTGTCATAGAGAGAAATTGTTATACAGCAAATTCATGAATTACAGTTCTAAATATGTAATATTTACCAACTATAAAAACTTCAAAGTCAGTGGGAGAAATCATGCTGAAATTTATTTATATATTATTTTTTATTTACTATCCCTTATCCTGAAGTTTAGTGAAGCCAAGCAATATAGTTCAAACTTCTCTTTTATACCACTTAGTTTCATTATGATATATGCTATTAATTTGTGTTATTATTAAACCCTAAGGGTATAGGATTGCAAGCTGGAATTATTTAAAGTAATTTAAATCTGATAAGTAAAACAGGTTAAGGTAATCATCACTTGAAATGGTATCAAATAAAGAAAAATGTATGCTCAAAATATACCACAATCTATCATTCAATAAACATCTTAAAAATATCACCTAATATAACTATATGTTTCAAAATTTGTTATGAAATTATTTACCAAAAGAGAAACATTTTTCAAGAAAGACCTGTGAAATTAGAGGTTGTTTGAAATGCTACTTCTGGAAACTGTCCAAATTGTCAGGCAATGCGTCTCATGTAGATTGCCAGCAAATTACACTGCTGATAAACCTATTAGTTATAGTTTCTGATAAAAATTTTATAATATAAATCATTCTATATGTTTCCTATATACTAATTCTATAGTATAATAGAAGTTTTATAATATAAATCATATTATATATGTTTCCTACGTACTAATTATTCTGCAAGTCTTGCAACACTGGTTAATCTGTTTCCATAAAGTTGTAATAAAATATGATTTCATTTTTTTCTGTATTCAATATTCATTATGTGGTAATTTTAAGGCTTACATATACTAATGTGAATCCAATCTGATTAAAGATGAGAAAATGTCCATAATTATTAAAAAGTATCAAATAGGGAGCCAAACAGCATGAAATCCAAGTAAAAAAGAAAAAAGCTCAGATTCCCACTGTTTGCAGTTTGATCTAATGAAAATATCACTGTAATAGCTAAGAAGTCTTAGATCTGTCATAAACTAGCTAGAGCAGCAATAATCAAAAAATATTAAATGTAGAATTTCTGCATGCTGATCTTTAAAATAAAATCGTAGGGCAAGAGGAAATAGAAAAGTCACTTCCACATAAAAATACCCTTGGTATTTTCTTCGTAAAAACAAAGAGTCTTGCTCTGTCTTTTCTTGTTAAATAGTGATGAACATTTTGCCGCTTTTTAAATAGACATTCAGCTTAATAATGTATTTATGGTTTCATGTATATTACTTGATATCCTTTTTAGACTTTACAAGAATTCAAAGTTTCAGTAACCTTAATTTTGAAGTCTAAATTTTGAAATCTAAATGGAGTTGTGTGATGGTTAGGTTCTGGTGTCAAATAGACTAAGTAGCTATTTTCAGTTGTCTGGTCAGGCAAGCACTGGCCTGACCTTTGCTGCAAGGATATTTTGTGGTTGGTTGATAAGCCATAAGGTTGGAGTAGTAAACCATCTGTGAACTGATTGCATTTGTGGCTGATTACATCTGAGAACAGCTAAGGCATGTTTCCCATAATGAAATAATCCAATCCGTGGTGAATTTAAGGAAGAATAGAAACTCCTTCACTGTTTCTCCAACCAGTGAGCCTCTCCCATGACCCAGCTCCAGATGCTTCATTGGAGCTGCCATCTCCACAGCCTGCCCTACAGGTTCTGGACTTTTCCATTTACATGGTTACATGAGACACTTTTCTAAATCTCACATTTAGAGATCTCTCCTGTTGGTACTATTTCTCTGGAGAACTCTGAATAATAAGTTTGGTACTGGGAGTGGTTCTTGAGAAACAGAATTTTTAAAATGGCTTTTTACAATTGGTTTCTACTCTGACTAGACTCAAAGGCACTAATGACTCTGTTTCCAACAATCAAGTTGGCACTGACAAAAAGAAATACTCAAAATAGCTAGGTGATTTGGCAAAAGAGATACTCAAAATATTGCCAAGTCTCTGGATGAGAATATTTTTGACACCTTTATTGAGTATTCTGGAATTAAGAGTTAGTTGGAATGTTAGAAACTCTTGATACATGATGAGAGTAAGGGATGAGTTAAAGGCTTCAAATTTGCACCTCAAGCACTGTATGAATCATGTAAAAGTTTCTATGTGTGCCTTGAAAGGAAATCTTATTTCCTGCTGATGCAGACTTGAGATCTATGAAAACCAGACACAGAGCCTCATTGTGCAAGTAGCAGATTACAATATAAACTGAAATTTCAACCTTGCAGAGTGTCTGCTGTTAAGGTAAGGGTATTGATTGGATAGAAGGATCCTGAAATGTGAGATGGTGATATATGGCTTGATAATGATGATGATGAGAGATAGCATCCCTGGAATTTGCTGAGCTTTTTCTAGATAGATCTGTAATGGACAGCCCTAGGGAAACATCTTCCCAACCTCAGGTGTGCCTTGAGGAAACAGCTTTCTGACTTCCAACCTGCCCAGAGGAGTCTGCATCCAACCTCCATCTAATGAGATTAATACTTCAGTGACTGCAAATTCTGTAACCACATCCTCTGGGGAAACAGCCATCACTACTCTTTCTGGAGCAACTAATTATGTTCTACCAGATGAAACTGCAATGGAATGTCCTGAGATAGTTGGCTTGAGAGACACTTTTGTTTCTTTTAATGATCTCCTCCTACCACCTCTATTCTTCAAGACACATAACTAAAGTCCCAATAGGCCCTAAAAAGTGAAGTACAAAGTGTGAACCATGAGGAGGTATACTATACTATAAAAGAACTTCATGAGTTTTTTCCAAACTATATAGATAGAAATCAGGGGAATATGTGTGGGAATAAATATTAAGGATGTGGGATGATGGTAAAAGAAATATAAGTTTGGAATTTATTGATATGGTCCCACTAAGCAGAGATTCTGCATTCAAAGTTGTAGCTTGAGGAATTAGAAATGGCAGTGACAATTTGTTTGGATGGTTGGCTTAAACGTGGATCAAGAGGTGAGTGAAATTACCTGAGGTCAATGTGCCAGAACTTCCCTGGTATAATGCAGATGAGGGGATCCAGAGGCTTAGAGGGATTGGATTGTTAAAGTGGATTTATCATGGAAGACCTGCTCTCATACTCCAGGGATCTCCAGAGGACACGTCTTTCACCAGAACCTTGAGAAATAAATTCCTGAGACTAGCTTCATGATCCCTGAAGAGCTTTGTAGTCACTATTCTCTGTAGGTCAGATACTACTATGGGAATTGCTGTTACTGAGCTAGAATCCTTAAATAGAGTGGGGATGATCTGATCTCCAGGTTGTAGAACCATTGGCAGCAGTTAATCACCATAGACAAGGTTGGTGTGGCTACCATAATGGACAGCAGACTCAAAGCAACAGTCAAAATAATCTGTTTCACATAGACTTGTGGCATTGACTAGTAGGTCTTGGGATACCTAGAAGTAAAATAGATGAGCAATCTACTAAATTCTTCTTTGAGCTGTATAACCAGAAGTATTTTAGGTCAAGTGAACAGAAATCTAACCTGAATTACCAAAACAGAGAATCATGGCCTCTTAATCAATTCGTACACTTGAGAGAGTTTACAGACTCAGAGATCCTCAGATGAGGGGAGGGCTTGGTACACTTAGGAAAGGACCTCTTTTACATTGCCCAAAATTTACAGTGTTAATCTTCCTCTCATCCTTCCCCAAGGAGATCTATGGCCTTTTAACAGGGTGACTGTACACTGGGGGAATAAATGATCAGATATCTCTTGTAGTATTGAACATTGGGTCAGAAGTGACTTTAATTCCAGGAGACACAAAAAGTCACTCTGGTTCACCCGTCAGAGTAAGGGTTTATGGAGGTCAGGTGATCAATGGAATTTAAGCTCCAATCCATCTCACATTGAACCAGTGTGTCCGCGGTCCCATTCTGTGGAAGTTTCCCCAGTTCCAGGATGCATAATTTGAATCAACATACTCAGCAACAGCACAATTATCACATTGGCTCCCTGACTTCTTTAATGAGGGGTATTTTATTAGGAAAGGCCAAGTGGAAGCCACTAGAACTGCCCCTACCTAGCACAATCATGAATCAGAATCAATACATATTCCTGGAGGGATTGCAGAGATTAGTGCCACTCTTAAGGACCTGAATGATTCATGGGTAGTGATTCCCACCAGATCCCCATTCAACTCTACTATTTGGCCTGTGTAGAAAACAGATGGCACTTGGAGGATGATAGTGGATTATCATAAATTTAACCAGGTGGTGACTCCAATTACAGCTGCTGTTCCAGGTGTGGCATCATTGCTTGAGCAAATCACATCACCTGGTACCTTATATACAGCTATTGATCTGGCATGTGCTTTTTTCTCAGTAGCTTTCAATAAGGACCACCAGAAAGAGTTCGCATTTAGCTGCAAGGCCAGCAATATACCTTGACTGTCCTGCCTCAGGAATATATAAACTCTCCAGCCCTATGTCGCAATCTTGTCTGCAGGGAATTTGATTTTTTCTCCCTCCCAAAAGACATCGCACTTGTTCATTATATTGATGACACTATGCTGATTGGATTAGAGAACAAGAAGTAGCAACTACTCTAGATAATTGGTAAGGCATTTGCGTGTCGGGGATGGGAGATAAATCTAACAAAAATAAAAGGGCCTTCCTCCTTAGTGAAATTTCTAGGTGTCCAGTGATGTGGGAAGTGTCAAGATATCCCCTCTAACATGAAGGATAAGCTATAGCTCTGGCCCCTCCTACAATCATAAAAGAGGCACAGCGCCTAGTTGGCCTCTGGATTTTTGAGACAGCATATTCTTTATTTTGGGTGTACTGCTCTAAACCATTTACCATATGACCATTGATGCTGCTAGTTTTGAGTGGGAATGAGAATAAGAGGAGGCTCTGCAACATGGTCCAGGCTGCTTGTACAAGCTCCCCTCCACTTGAGCCATATGGTCCAGCAGATCCAATGGTGTTGGAAGTGAAAGTGTCAGTGGCAAACAGGGATGTTGTCTGGAGCCTTTAGCAGGTCCCTATAGGAGAATCAGAACACAGACCCTTAGGATTTTGGAGCAAAGCCTTACAATCTACTGCAGATAACTATTCTCCTTTTGAGAAACAGCTTTTAGCCTGCTACTGAGCATTAGTAAATACTGAAAGCTTAACTATGGGCCACCAATTTGCCATAAGATCTGAGTTGCCTATCATGAGCTAGTGCTGTCTGAACTACGATATTATGAAGTTTGCATGCACAGCAGCACTTCATCATAAAGCAGAAATGGTATATTAAGGATAGGGCTCAAGTGGGTTCTGAATGCACAAGTAGTGTGTGAGAAAATGGTCCAAATTCCCATGGTCCCCACTCCTGCCACATTACCTTCTCTTTCCAAGACCAGAGCTATTGCATCTTGGGGAATTTCTTACAGTCAGTTGACTAAGGAAGAGAAAACTCATGCCTGGTTTAAGGATGGTTCTGCACAATATGCTGGAACCCAATCATAAGTAAACAGTTGCAGCACAAAAAACCCATGCTGGGAGGTCCTTCAAAGACAGTGCTGAAGGGAAATCCTTCCAGTGGGCAAAACTTTGAGCACTGCACCTGGTTGTTCATTTTTCTTGGAAGGAGAACTGATCAGAGGTGAGTTTGCATACTGACTCATGAGCTGTTGTTAATGTTTGGCTGGATTATCAGGGACCAGGAAGGAGCAGGAATGGAAAAAATGATGACAAAGAAATCCAGATCATTCATCAGAGCTGTCAGCTTCACATCCTGCCCTATGGATTTTGGACTCTTCCATTCCCATAGTTGCATGAGACACCTTTATAAATCTCATATTTGCAGATCTCTCCTGTTGGTTCTGTTTTCTCTATCAATATCCATGATATCAAAAATTTAACCACAAAGGAAAACCCATTAATTTGCTTAATTTTTAAAATACTATTTCCATATTCTGATTAATTTTATTTGTGGGAGAGGCATGCTATACTATACAATTTTTCTAAGTGATTTACTACTAGCATTATAATATGGTAAAAAATGCAGGTACAATAGTATGTTGGGAAAGAATAGTAGGGAGTAAATTCAATTCAATTACCACACAGCTGCTTTTTCTTGGAATCTTGCATCTTTCTAAAAGTACACTTTTACAAAATGGGGCAGAAATCCCTCTGCTTTACTTGCATCTTTATTGTGATATATTATATAGTCACACACCGTATAATCATCCAAAATGATGGTTCACAGTATGATCACATAGCTGTGCATTCATCACTACTGTAGATTCTTGAACATTTTCATTACTCCAAAAAATAAAAATAAGAATAAACATAGAAATAAAAATAAAGTAAAACACCGAAACATCGCATACCTGCCATACCCCCTATTATTTACTTGTATTTTTTGTCTTTATTTTCTTACAAATCCATTCCTCTGCTTTTTAATCCCTCACATCTCTTTTGAGTTTGCACCACTCCCTCTCCTTAGAATTTAACATGTTGAAATAGCAGGCCCAGGCCCTTTCCTTAGGGAACAATCTTGCTTCCCCTCAATTATTTTCTTCCTCTCAATTATGTGAGTATCTCTGTAGTTTTTGGAGTTCCCATATGTGTAAGGGACTTACCCAGCTTAAATGTTCTATTTCTTAGGGCAGCTTCCTTAGATGCAAAGCTGGTGATTCTTATACAAGTCATTCACTGAGGAAGTGACATATGCAGAAAGTGAGTGGATAAAGTAAGGGGGAAAAATCTAAGCAAGCATGTTTCACAGCTGAAGCTCTGATGTCACAGATAGGCTCTAGAACAAAAATTATATCGCAGTTTGTCATGCCTTGAAGAAAGGACTCTAGCTGAGATGAAGGGTGAAAGGCAAAGCAGCTCCCATTTATTAGAAAAGGAGCAATTCTCTAGACAAGGTGAGGTTATGAATTGTTAGTCACTGTGTGGTTAATTTCATCTGTCAGCTTGGCTAGCCTATGATGACCAGTTGTTTGGACCAGCAAGTACCAGCCTGACAGCTATTGTGAGGGTATTTTGTAAATGGATTTGCATCTATAGTCAGTTGATGGCATCTATAGTCAACAAAGGATATTTCGCTTGGCAATGTGAGGAGTCTCTTCATCCAAAAACCAGAACCGAGGATTTCAGAATCAGAAAGAAGCATTTCTGCCTCACTTTCATTCAGACAGCCTCCTCAGGGGAATAAGGGTTTGCCAGAATTAAAGAATCACCATCAGTTTTGTGCTTGCAACCTGCACTATGGAATTCAGACTTGCCAGATCCCTTGGTCATCCTCTTCCATTTCTTCTCTAACATTCTGTGTAAAATGAATATTTAATCATATTTTCAAACTATCCTTTCCACCCTTACAACAGTGTTGGATTCCTGAGGCAAGCATCTTGGCTTATTAACTATATCCTTCACCTGTGCCTAGAACAGTGCTTTGCATATAGCGACAGCACGAGAAATGTTTGTGGAAGGAATGGATAAAGTCTTATCATATTTGGACTACAAGGCATCCTACCAAATCACCTTATCATGCCTAAATTTCTTATTCTTCTCAATGCCTACATTTTGAAGTTTAAACAGAAGGGTCCTTCTTATTCTTTCTCTATTCTCTGCTAAGGCAATGGACCCAAAACTGTGTAACTGTTGTCTGAATGGGATAAAATGTCAAGCTGTAGTACTGTATACTGATTAAGAAATGGATTTTTAAATGTTAGTTTGTCACATACACCATACATATTTTAAATACCATACACATTTTTGCATGCAGTTTCTTAAAATGTTAATACACTAATGAAGATTTAGCTTAATCAATTAGTGTATTTTTTAATCGGTAGTTATTCATCCTCAATATACAGAGAATATGTTGGTTTGAAGCTCTTATGTATCCCATAAAAGGCCGTGTTCTGTAAATCCATCCCTGTAGGGGCAGATCTAGTGTTAAGTGGAATCTATTGATTAGGTTGTTTCCATGGAGATTTGAATTAGGCCATTCAAAATGTGTCTATTTCCCCTGCTGAGCTCCTTTATGAGAAGATAAAAGACAGAAATACCAGGAGGGAGGTTTTAGAAAGAAAATACATCAGGAGATGCAAGAAAGACACACAAGAACTGAGAGAGATATTTTGAAACTAGAATCCAGGAGAGAAGGGCCAGCAAATGTCGCCATTTGCCTTTCCATGTGATAGAGGAACCCCAGATGCCAGCAGCTTAGCCTCAGAGAATGTATTTCCTCTTGATGCCTTAATTTTGACATTTTCAAAATGTCTTAGAACTATAAATTTGTAACCTAATAAATCCCCATTGAAAAAGCCAAACCATTTCTAGAATATTGCATTCCAGCAGCTTTAGCAAACCAAAATAGTGTCTATATGCTCAGGTCCAGTAGATCCACCATTCATTCTTTAACCACCTCAACATAAATCTAAGATCAAAGAAAGAGGGTAACATATCACTGAATAAGAACATACAATAATTTTCTTCAAACCGACTGAAAATGAGGTATGACTGTCATTTGTTTGCAATTAATTGCTATTATATGACGGAAGCTCAAAAGTCACTTTGAAACCTTCAGAGTATTAAGTAATCAAAAATAAGAGCACTGTGAAAGCCCTAATTAAGGATCCATGTACTCTATTTTTAAAGCAATATTGTAAACTCACTTATAATTTGTTGAGAATGGCAATTACTTGCCATTTGCCCTTCATAAATGAATAGTATCTGCTCATCAGTCTTAAAATTTGAAAGTATCTTTAAATCTTTTGCTTGATTTTACTGTGATATTAATTTCAGCAATGCATTTCCATCATCTGGTAATTTCATAATTTTGAAACTTTAACAGTTTTAATACTTACTTTTGTCTGATATGGCCATCTTGCCATTTTGGATTTTAGGCTTTAATATATAATGCACTGTTCTTATAGTGTTTTCCACCATTTCATTATTTTCCATTAAAATTTTTAATCTATATATAATTCATTTATTTAAATTATGAGGGAATAATTTTATTTTCCTATTTTTCTTGTAGTTTCCATGTTTCTCACATTCTTGTTCATTTTTTCACTTCTTTCTCATGGATTTTTATAGAGACAATTATATCATCTACAAAAACTAATTTCTTATTTCTTCTATCTCAATAGTTTATAACTGAATTTGCTAGAAACTACTGAATAATGATTCCCTTTTCTAGGATTTCATTATGTAGTTTCTTATTAGTAGAATATTGACCCAATACTGTGATGTAGATATAAGATTGAATTGCTGGTGTATCTAGATTTAATCAGTAATGAACATTGAGTAGTATAAAGTACTCCACCTCATCTATCGAGATAATCATGTGGCTATTCAGATTTAAATTGAATTATTCATTTGTAATGTATTTGTGGGAGATCATTTTCTATCAGTACTGAAAACAATTTCCCTAGAGAATATTCATTACCCTTTCAAAATTAGACATCTAGATTGAATAATACACATAAAATTTGTCAGATTTCTCAGTGGTATTCCAAAAATTATTGAAAAAGAAAGGATGTGGCAAAAATAATATTTCTAAGACTATGAGCAGAAATAGCCTAAAATTTTATTTTAGTGAATAACGAGTGACCAGAAAATTTCCTTTTATGAACAATTCATTTTTTTTCTATTCCATTTAATTACAGTTAAATATCCTTTCATGGTTTACATGAATACCAGAGCTTCCTTGTGCTTCACCACAGCAGGTAGGCAATTCTAGGGTGTTGGCTGCTGAATATATGGACACATAGATCTAGTTTTCTTTCTCTTCTGTTGCTCATGGGCATTTGCAACCCATTTCTGGTTACAACTGGAGATGGGGTTGGCTAACCACCAGGGCATATTGAGATTTCCTGCCTGGAGAAATGGACTACAGTGTTCTTTAATATCTGAATTCTCCTTTCTTCACTTATCAGGCCCTTTCTTCCCATCAAGAAAGAGTCCCAGTTAATGAAGCTGTGTTTGACTCCAACGGAACCAGCTGATTGAAGAAAAAAATAAAACAACAATAACAAAACACTTTTCCTATCATCACCAGACTTATATTAAATTTGAAAGCAAGTAGTTCCATTATATAGTTGTATGAAAGTGACAAAAGTAAGCCAAGAGTGCAACAGGATTGCTAAAAAAAAAATCTTGAGTGAGTCCAGTGTTGTGTTATTTCTCACTCTGTGGTTGGTAGAGATGTTAAAAGCCGATAAGAGGACTTGACATTTGATGGGATGCAAAGCAGCATAATAGTCCGAGTGGAATCAGTTCACTCTCTGGCTCACAGTGAGATGGAGACTGGCAACTACAAAGAGAAACAAATATGTGTTTCACAAAGTATTGGCAAGGAAAAGCAACCAGGACTGGTTCTGGCAGTCTATCCCTAATTTGAGAAAGGCATATGCTGTTATTCTTTGCCCAACTCACACATGACAGATGTCTTTTAACCAGGTCAGACAAACACAGCATGGAAGACAAAATTCATGCTTCTACCAGACTCTGGTCTGTACTCTCAAATAGAAAACCAGTTTCATCAGCAGGATATTGTATCAGTCTTACTCCAAAATGTACTCATTTTCTTCACTTATGCATGTTTTTCTATTCATTTTGTTGTTGTAAGAGACCTCTTTTATGTAATGGATCACACTCATGTAACTTTTCAAAATATTTTAATATGTAAATTTAGAAATTGTACATGATCACAACCACCCTTCCTTTCTTCCTTTTTTTACTTTTCAAACATATTTTCCTGAGTGCATGTTATATGACAGGCATAATTTACTTTGGAGCTTACAAGGTGAATAAAGCAAACAAGGCTTTTGTCTTTGCAAAGTTTAAGCCCAGTATATTTAAAAGTCAGTTAACCCCCTTCCCCCCCAAAAAAGTCAGTTAATATTTAAAATACAGTGCAGCCAGTATCAAGAATCACCTTGATACTGGCTCCACACCAATCACAGTCTCCTCACCTCACAGTGATGGTGTCTGCTTAGTCTGTGGGAACACCCGTCTGTGCTGCTGAACTTGCTGCCCTCAATGGGAGACCTACAGATGCCAGGCCTTGGCTGGTCCCAAGAGCTCCATGACCTGCTGCAGAGCGGTAAAGGCCCAAACATCCCCAGGTTCGTGCAGCTCCCTGAGGACATTGCACTGTACCAGCACACTTGGTTTCAGGCTCCCCTGGAGAGAGTGTGCTTGGAGCAAGATGTACCTCCACTCAGTTACCAAGATGAAGCTGCTTTGTGCATCTGCTTCCTCAGAAGCTTTGGCCACTTTGTAACTAAACTCCCTGGACAGTTCCTGAAGTTTGACTCTAGGTTAGATATTTTTGTGCATGCTTCACTTGAAGAACCTGAAAACTTGTGTGAGAAGTTTCCAGAGAGAACTTCAAGGATCCTATTTTCCAAAGACATTGCTCAGTTCTGGTTCCAGAGTGAAGTGGCGCAGCTGGAGAAGACCCTCAGTGGCCTACAGATTTGGTCAGTGCTGAACTCATACCTGTTGCCTGACTCCAACAAATTGATTACTGTGGAAAGTTTTTTCTCATCATACAAGATTGTTTTTGACATACTACCATGTCTTAAAAAGAGTAATCACAGGGCTTTGATAGCCATCACCTTCCTAGAAGGTAAACTGAAGAAAGGCAAATGCCAGTATCCAATGCCAGTCCTTTGTGTCTAAGAAGATCACGAGGGCCAGGATGACCAGACCATTTGGATGTCTGGGACCTCTATAACTTCTTGACTTTGGCAAAGATCTGCTGGACTCATCCAGGCCAAGAACACCTGATCCCAGCAACACGTTTGCCACCATCACAGGCATCTGTTTGGATAACCCTAGGGATTTCTCATATCCCCTGCAACTGGTTCTGGGAACAACAACTGAAGCTGGTGTGAAATTCCAAAACATCCAGCACTTCTGCAGGGAGTGGAAGACTGTCAGCTGATTGATCACTTCTCACTTCTTCTCTCTCCTTCAGCACTTATGGCTAGGACTCAATTTGTTCATTTCTCTTGTAAACACTTAATATTAAAGGTAGATGGTGTGGAAATACAAATATATACATAGGTACATATATATATTGCCATACATTCTATGGTAAAGGATGCAGATACAAAACAGGAGCATTCATTTTATTTACAAGGAATTATTCTGGAAAAAGTTACTTTGAAAGTGTTCATTAACCACCCTATACCTCAGTTTACTCACCTGAAAATATGAGGTTAATGACAAATGCCTCAAAGGTTTGTTGAGTGGATTAATTTTTAATTCATGAACATCATTTAGAGTAGAGTTTGGTAAAGACTAAGTAAATAATTACCCATATTATTATCAGCATTACTTATTGCAAAAGCCATCATGCTGGTTTTATCATGAAAAATACATCAGGGATGTATAGAAGACACTGAGGAAAATGAGACATGATATCCAGGGGTGAAAGCCTCCCTGAAGGCATGGGAGATGACTCCCAAGGATGAGTCCAACCCTGGCACCATGGGATCAACAATTCCATCCTAACCAAAAGGGGGAAAAGAAGTGTAACAAATAGAGTGTCATTGGTTGAGAGAGTTCAAATAGAGTTGAGAGGCTACTCTGGAGGTTGCTCTTACACAAGCCTCAGTTAGACAATGTTACCTATCATAACCTGCCAAACCCCTACCAGGACCATTCTAGCCAATCCTAAAGAACACCTAGGGCAATATATAAGATTGTATGAGAGTTCTGTGCACTAGAGTAACTTTTCAGAAACCTACAACCTCCAGATGGGTCCCTGTACCAGAGAAGTCTTGAAATCTAGAGGGCCCAGCCTCTCCAGAACATCAGATAATTCCATCTCCCTACTCCATATTAGTGACAGACCCTTCCAACATGAAAAAAGTTAAAATGGCCATAGCCCAAACACCCCTAAAGAGTAGGATAGAAAGATCAAAGGTGGTGGTGGAGTTATACAGAGAAGGCAGGATTTAACAAACGAGCATGATTGCTGAATCATTAAAAGGTTGATATTTCTTTTAGTCTCCAGTATTTTAGAGCAACTAGAAGTAAAAATGTAAAATTGTGGAATTATAACCCATCCAAACTCTGAAATATGTTCTACAACTAATTGTTGTGCTGTGCTTTGAAATTTATTGCTTTTTTGTGTATATATTATTTTTCTTATACAAGGAAAAAAGTTGGTTGTGATGACGAAAAAAATATTTATTCATTCTAGCCTCCTATATTCTGGAGCAGCTAGAAGGAAAAATCTCAGAAGATGGTATGGTAGCCTATGACAAACTCTGGGATCTTTCCTATAACTACTTGTTGAAGAGTGCTTTGAAAACTATAGCTTTTTTCTTTCTTTGCTTTGTATATATGTTATATTATGCAATAAAAAATTTAAAAACATATTACTTAGTCAAAATCAGAGCACAAATTCTACTTCTGGCTATACATCCAAGTGAAATTGAGAAAGAGGCCCATAAAGTTAAACATATTGGATTGTTTATTATAACATGTACTGTTGGAGGTAATTTAGGTGACCATTATTGGGGGGAAACTTATGTAATATAAAGCAATCTACTAGGTGTTTTCACTGGTAGATTATATTGCTGTCCCCTCAAATTGTCCTCAATAATTTACAACTCTACAACTCCCTGTAAGGGGATGTGTGTGAGTATAAATACACCTATTGTTGCTGATTTCTGCCTTATGACTTGATTTCCTTTTTGTAGAAGAAGTATAGTGCTTTGCTGTGTTGATATCAAAACTGGTATTTGTTTTGGCCAAGAAAATTAGAAGAGAAGTGACAGTCTGCCAGTTCTGAGCAGAATCTTTAACAGCCATTTTGTGGTTTTAGCCAGTCTTTGGATATTCTGTTTCTCCAGGAGAAAGGCTTATCCTAAAATGCTGATCCTTTTGATTTTATTCCAGAATGAAAAAGCCACAAGGAACAGAACTGTGAAGCGCCCAGCAGATCCAGCAGATCTCCTGTAACAATGTGAGCAAGACATACACGTGTTGTTTCAAGCGTCAGGATCATTGTGATCATGTTTGTTTATTGATAGTCTCTACCACATACAAACTCCTGAAGTTCAGAAAACATTTTACTTGTCTCTGAATCTCTAGCAAATAACAGTCTCTAGTACCTAGTATACACTCACTGCACCTGAAAAAAGTTAGTATTAACCTCACTCTCCAATAATCATCATCCTATGGAGTGGCAAACAGACCCACAATAGTGTGACTGCTCAGCAATTCCTCAATAGGAGAGTTTGTAATTTGGCCATTTCTCTTCTCAGGGCCCCTCTGGAGGAATGATAAATGTGTTGGGAGGTTAGAGTCTTTGAAGACTCACCCTGGCAAAATACACTTTCTTTCAGATCACGAAGGACCAGGAATACTTTCAAGTCAGCAACTGGTGTGGATTCTGATTTAAAATCTACTTGGCATGACTATTCTAGAAGAGAAAAAAACAGCCTTAGGATTTGAGGCCAGCATTGCTTTTACATATCTTACATAAGTTCTTGAATTTTTCAAGGTTGACTTGAAAAATATTTATAATTCTAATTGACTTTAGCACTTCTATAAAATTACTTTCGGGTGCATGGGTGTTTCAGTGGTAGAATGCTCACCTATCATTTGGGAGACCCAGGTTTGATTCCCAGACCATGCACCTAAAAAAAAAAAAAAAAAAAATTACTCTTTCAAATCAACTTTCTTATTTTCTGATAATTTTGTCAGCTTTTAGTTCAAGCCCCATTTTAACTTTTAGAACCTCATTTCTTGTAATGCTTATATAGATAAGCTTGAATACAACACAGTGAATCCCAATGCAAATAATTTTTGTGGGAGAAATGTTTGAAAGCCAATTTGAATTATAGTAGAGAGATAGAAATTGATGTTTTTATGTGAGTGGGTCTTTGTGATGACTAGTCTAATGATATGTTTTAGCTTCTTATTTATATTTATATATATTTTGCATATATATATATATATATATATTCTGCAATTATATATGTTTTTTCAGTTAGACAAGCATGGTTGTAGGGGGAGACAATGCTAAACAATTTAACAATAACCCACAACCCTCAGACCAACGCTTATATTTATATTTTGAATAAATATTATTCAACCTGAAGATTGTTGTAAATATTCAAGATACATTTACTTAAAATAAAGCTTTAAGAATGGAATAGTAAATGCCCAAAGAAAGATTTTTGAATCACTAATTCAAAATTATAGCTTTGATTAGAACTTGGAGTATTGGGCTATAATAGAAAGCAGAAGGTTACTACAAAATTTTATTTGTAGAATTACAATGGAAAATGTATTTGAGCACTCAGGTAGAACCATAATACTATTTCATTTTTTGTTAGTGAAAAACTCATCTTCTCTGCCAATTTAATGAAAGAAAACCAAATGGCAATGAAAATAAGAAGATTGAGACCTGCATCCAAAACTCTAATTATGGTTTAAAATCAAAATTGTATGTTGACTTGTTGAGATTTCAGGAGCCCTGTTTGTGACTATTTCTCCTAGGATTCAGAGTTTAAAGACTATTAAATGCCTATTAGTGGTGAAGAAAATCTCCATAACTGGCAAATAAAATCATATCTTGTATGTATATTCAAATAATTCCAATCATACAGTTATGCTTTCCTGCTCCAAAATACAGTATTTCTGTAGTGACAACTTATCTCATTTCTAATGGAGTACCATTTTTCCAATATTCTGAAAGATTATGTAGTAATTCTGTAGGTATGAAAGAAACAAAACTAAATTTTTGGCTAACTTGAAGTGTTTATATTGCCACTGCTGTAAATTAATCAACACATATTATTTTCAGTACTTCCCTGTGACAGCTGATGGTGAAAGAGTCCTTAAAAAAGTTTTATTCTAAGAAAGCATATTTTGATTAAAAGTCCATTTTTAAAAAGTCATAATCACTCAATTATAGATTTGTATATTTTAAGACCTCTTAAATAAAATGTGTGTGTGCATGCGTGTGTGTGTGTGCATGTGCGTAACTCATGATGATAGGGTTTTTCTGGTAGAGGTCAACTTTTAGATTACTCTTCTATTCCTCAACCAATAAGGCTTTGCCTATAATTAAGAAACATCTTAGTCTTGCTAACTAGGTAATTTATCACATTTTGTGACTTTTGGGCCTTCTAAAATATCAGTAGAAGCTATTTATTTTAGCCATTGATTGAGTTTATAGATGTTTTAACACATGGCATTTTTCTGATGTAGGTTTTCCCTTTTAAAATAAATAAGATGGTAACAGAGAAAACGTTTGTTTCCCAGTGAAAATAAAAGAATAGTCCTTTTATTCTAGAGCTCTTCACAAGCCTTTTTTTAATGAAAAGAACCTACAAAGAAGGAAGGAAATAAGTGTTTCAACTCATTTTTCAAAAGATTGAACGGCATTACTAGGTGCTTCAGCAATTCTTTTATAAAGTTCTCTAAACTGGTATCTACCCTTGAATGTCAAGAAAACACTGTTCTTAACATGTCTTCATTTCAAACTCATTCCCAGTCAATTGATACCACCATTCACTCATTGCTTAAGACAAAATTATTGGAACTTTTTCCTTTGTTTCCCACCACATTTACACACAATTCTAAAATATGTTATCTTTAACAAAATATATGTTACTTAAAATTCCCACAAGTTTTCATGTCTAAGCATTATTTTTCATAAATTCTCTGTCCTAAATTATCACATTTACCCACTTTCCGTAGTATGTTTCCCCTATTGAAAGCAAGAATAAACTGGATCATTTAACTACTCTGCTGAAGAAACTTTGAGATTCAGACTCCTTACAAAGAAATGCAATGCCTTGAACAGACATCTCCAGCTTGCTGCTCAACCACACTCTTCTTCACACAATGTGCTGTGGCAGGTCTGGAATAGTATTGGCAGTTACCTGAAGCAAGATCAGGTTCAGTAAAATCAATGAGCAAAATATAGATTAAGCAATGTTGTCAGAATACCTGGGCTGAAGTACAAATTTTATAGCCAACTCGCTGGAAAGTCCCAAACAATTTCTTAGAAATGTTGTATATGATTATACTTTAATAGAAATGATAGTCTGACATTTTAAAACCTATTTTTTTTTTTTTTTTTTACCCATTTTGCTTTTTCATCCCAGGATTTCCCTCAGCTTTCTTACTAACTGTCAAGGTTCACTGATTTCGAATCCTAGAATTTCTCCAATAGTGTATGGATCACATGCTATAAAGAAATGATATGTATTCTGATGCTGTAGGGGATTAAAAGGAGACAGTTTTTTCTTCCAGCCTGGAGATGTGGAGGGAAGAGTGCAGAACGCTATAGTAATCAGAAATGTGCGTACAGCTTTCCTCTCTCTAAGCCAAAGAAAGACCCAAAGAGGCAAGGAGGCAATGTGTATAGAACAAGGAGGAAGTAACAAGATAAGAGATCTTGTTTCCTGTTCTTTTGGGGATCTCTAAGAACATAAGTCCCCAAGATACAACTCTTAGCACCACATGAAATAAATTTGCTTCGTGATCAGACAAACAAGGGATCAGCAGAGAGCAGAAGACCCAGAATAGTATCCATGTCTCTGGATCCATCAGTGTAATCCTCCCTCTCTTTTGGTGCTGCAGGTCACATGAAATGTGCTCCCCTTTCTCCTCCACTTGCATCTGGTGCTGTACAAAACAGAGCAATTAACCTCTCTTTGCATAACTTCATAGTAGAGTACATTTTAGACTTCGTTGCTTTGTTTTGATATGAACAATTTATTTTGGCATTTGTTTCCTGCACAAGTGATTTCGTTCATTCTGAGAGGAGGGGCAAGTGCATATCTGTCCATAATTTGAATATAGCTGAAGGATCGAGGGAATCAATACTAAATGTCAATTCATTATTGGGTCATATTTATTGAGGGGAAATGAGATCAATCTACTTCATTTCTTCATCTACTTAATGGCTTAAACAGTTTTTATAACAGTAGAAACCTTGTAAAGAGTAGATGTCATGGCAAAAATGAAAATGGCATAGTAATAGAAAGCAATAATGGCAATGAAAACAATTGGGTGCTTTGAAATTTAATAGAGGCCAAAGTAGAAATGACCTTCCTTGAAAATGCAATGTAGTACAAAAAGATGCAAGGAAATAAGTTTTTAAAATTGTTATACAGTTCTATAAATCTAATTTTTACAGCCAAAATTTTAAAATGGACCTTTAGCTTCTTTATCTATTTTTCTGGTTTTGCTCTGTATTTGTTTGCTTTTTGCCTCAATTGGTTTTATATATTCTAGTATGATACCATATTCCCATGTAATTTGAAAACACAGAAATTTTATGAAACTTAAGAATGTGAATATTTGTGTTATAAATATCATGTAGATATGAAAATTGATTAATGTTAATGTGATTTTAATTGGCTTGTATTTTCAGAATATCCCAATGCTTAGGTCACATGCTGATTTTCATATTTTAAAAATATTTATAATCACAACATTAAAAATATATTATTTTCACTGAAGAGAATACACCAATGCCTAAAAAATTTCAAAAATGAGTGATTAATTTAAATTAGCTTTGCTTATCCAGTAAGAAAATATTTGCTTATCCAGTGAGAAATGTATGTTAAATGTCAAATATATGCACAATAGTTTATTTACTACTATATGCTTATTTTATTAAAATTATTAAGAGGCTTTCCATCTTTAGCATAAATTTTACAGATACACCCCACAATTGCAAAACAGAAGCGATACTAGTCATTCCTTAGCCATCATAAATAACCATTCTTACAAGATATTTGTTACCTTGCTACTCCAAAGTATGATCTATGAACTGACAGAACCATCGTCATCTGGGAGTTCATTTAAAAGTCGAATTTTAAGCCCTAGCACAGGTTTTCTGAAAAGGGGTCTGCATTTGCACAAGATCTCACAGGAAAATTTCACATGTTTTGAAAGTGTTGGTCTGATATAAATCTGTGTTGTTGTTGGTTTTTTTTAAATCTCTGAAATAGGCAATAGATTTTTTTTTTGAAGTCTATCTTTCCTTATCATGCACACATATGTAGAATACCTTTATTTTGATCTGTTAGATTCAAGTTCACCTCTGCGATGGTTAATTTTATTTGTAAAATTGGCTAGATTATAATGTCCTGTTGTTTGGTCAGTCACTGCCCTGGATGTTTCTGTGGAGGTATTTTGTATGTTTCACTAGAATCTACAACCCCGAGATCAAACTTAATAATCTAGGTGTGCCTCACCCAGTCAGCTGGAGGCTTTAAAAGCAAAGAACTGAAGGATCCAGAAATAAAAAAGAAATTCTGCCTCAAGACTATAGCACACTCTCCTCTCAAAATTTCCAGACTGCCAGATTAATTTATGGATCTAGACTTGCTAGCCAACAACAATCTTGTGAGCCAACACCTTAAAATAAATCTCAAAATACACACCACTCTCCCACATCTTGTTGGTTCTGTTTCTATGGAGAATTCTGACTCATAAAAATGGGGGTGCTGAAAGTAGAGTTCAAATTTCCCTAAATCAAGATTTAGGAAATCATCTTGTGGGCAGTTTTTGGAACCTTCAGTACTAAGTTCCTTTTTAGGCTGGTACCCCATTAATTTCTCCTAACTGTAACAACATTCTAGTGAAAGAAGTAATGTCAAGGGTGAAACAAGGCTGGGACATGTATCAAATTAGATTCCAGGAGAGATCCCTGGTTGGAACTTTTAATGAACTTTTCAAGTTATTGCAGGTTTATCAAAAGGGGGAGCAGGTGCCCTGGAGTCAGGGCTGTCCTACCTTCACTTTTGTGTCCGTCTTAGAACCTACTAAATGAACCTCTATTATAGGGTTGTTCACCAACCATACTGACCAATTTTGATAATGCTTGGCCTAGAGGAAATTTGACAATAAGAAGCTTTTTCTCATTCAAAGTTCAAGTGCAACAACTGTTAATATTAAATATACAATAAGAGACTACAACGTTTCTTTGATAGAAATGATAGTATAAATCTTCACACCACAGAAGATTGCAAGCCAGGAAAATGAGAGCATTGCGTTTTTTATTGAAGAAGACAAATTGATATTTCATATTATCCAATTTTCCTTCAAATTTGTGATAAATAAAAGTCAGGAATTAAGAGCTGCAGACTCTAATAGAATTTTTCGCATATGCGACATTCGCTTCAATCAGATGAGAATTATTTATGATTAAATAAGCTCAAATAATTCAAGTATAAGAAATATTCTACTCTTCTTTTGTGAGAAAATGGCATATTACTTTTATTATTTTCTGAAATTTGTGATAGAGATAAATATATTGACCCAATGCCCAAACAGTGTGAATATTCAATAAGCCATTATTATTTAAATTAAAAATAAGCCATGAAATCCAAGTGAAATAGAAGTATATAATTGCCTTGAATTAGGGAATTCAGAGTAAAAATAAATAAAAAAACCCAATCTATGAAGCTTCATGAAATTGTCTTGGAACCTGGATGTATCTCCCAAGTAAATATATCTCACACCTGGAAGTATCTCTCACACTCCAGAGTATACAAGGTATTACTTTCTCTTGTGAGACATTGCATCCCTGTGGGTGGAATTTTGTAAACATTACTCCCATATATTCAGGTTTTTATTCTTCTTTTGATAGAAAAATAAAGTACCATATATGGAATTCACTTTGAGCCTTTTGAGGAAAATAATTGTCACTGATTGTCTAGGGTAGGATTCATCACCTGTGAACTGAGATATACTTACACTAGGGCCAGGCTACAGTCATGCTCAAGATGATGGTAAAGCATGTATAGTGAGACAGTATTTAAAGCACACTATTCACTTTTCAAATACTCCAAACAATTGAAATCCTATTTGAGTACTCCTTGAATGACCCTTTCTGTTGATGTTCTCAATTTTTTGTAATTAATGTTGCAAGGTACAAGATTTGCTTGGTGGGCCAGCAGAACCTCCCTAATTTTCTCTTCAATCAGCCCAATTTATGCAGTTATGTTTGTGCAATTAAATATTTAGGTTTAATTTCTATTTTCATGTATTTTTATTTTCAACATTTTTTCCACTAAATATAGGCAGGATCTGTGGTAGCTTTCATTATTATTATCTGATATTAGAATCCTCAAACAAAAACTAAATTGATTTTTTTTGAATGAATATTACAACTGAGCAAATTCTCTAATTATTGATTATTGCATGTTGATGTTGAAATTATAAAATATTTCTTTAAAGAAAAAATAAAACTCATTTATTGCAGTGATTTATTAAAGTGAACATGGACATTTAGAGTTCTCAAACTGCATATTTCATAATATCATATGTGGGTGAAAATTTTAATTTTGTAAATTTTTCAGAAGTTTAATTATTAAAATAAAATAAGACAGTGCTTCCCCTTTTGTTTAGTACATGCCATTTTCAAAATATTTCGTTTTTCAAATAAAAAGTTAATTTTTTTCAAATAAAAAGTTAATTTTTCAAATAAAAAGTTAATTTTCAAAAAAAGTGTTAATTTTGATTAAAATAAATTAATTTTTATAAATGAAGATTGTAAAACAGTTGAAAAAATATTAGTTTTCTAAAGTCACAGAGGCCAACAACACTAAAATATTCTGAATTTATTTAGATGTTATATTTATAATCGTTAATTTGTACAATTGTTAAAATAAAATTGACAATGGTATTAATTTCCAAGGGGAGAGCAATATGCCAAAATTCAGAGTTTAGATCAATAAACATTATAGATATTATTGCATATAGATCCCAATATTCTGAAGATTCTTTTCTTCCTCAGTCCAAAGATTATTACCTTCTAGAAATAATAAATTAAAATTTTATGGCCTGGATACATCAGTATCAGATGCAGTTCAAATAGACAGTCAGAAGACTGAGTAATTGATAGCCAAACAATGAAGCACTGGAAATACAATAGGTGCCACTATCTCATGACATTATTGGTGAATACATTGGTGGCATGTCAAGTAAAGAGGCAACATTTTCTTGAAGTTAATTAAATCAATAGTATTTTCCATGTAGACTAATGTATATATGGTCATTGTTCAAATTAATAGCACTAATCAGAATTATTACTATCAAAGGACTTAAGAAACATCACATAATCTTCTCAAATTTTCTCAAAAAGATGACTATACTTAAGTCAAATTCTATATGAGCAATCTAAAAAGGAATAAAATATGAAAAAGTAAGTAAATGTGTACGTGTGTGTTCGGTGGAGCTGCAATGACAGAAAGGTATAAAGGAGGAAATGAGATGCCTTATATCCAAGCTGGCCTATAGATTTGATTCTATAGTAAATGCTATTATTTATAATCCATTATGCAAGTTTCATCTTTTTGAATTGTCATAAAATCAGGGATGGTTATCAGAAAACTCTCCATTTTATTTTATAAAATAGGTTGGTGATCAAGGGAGTTTTATAAAATAGTTATGAGCTTTAAGGAAACTTGAAAGCAATATCAACTGTCTCATTTGAAGTTTATTTGAATGATACTGATCATTTAAATGTGCTCTTTCAACTCACATTTACATGTAATGAAGTATTTAAGAACTCTTTAAAATGTATGTTAATGTATACTGACAAAATTCAGAGCAAAAATTCACCTTTGGAAGGTAAGTTTAAAGATAATTCATTGTCATTGCTTAATCAGAGTCATAATTAGATTCTTCCATTTGCTGCCCAAAAATTTTCAAAAAAAAAATTAGTTAAATGATCAAGGTTTTGAAAACAGGAGAGTACAGGTTCAAAATGATAAAGAAGGAAGTTTTACAAATTGCTCCCTCCACTATAAAAATGAAAGTGCAAGAAAAAGACATGCAAATTAACTGGGTGGTAGCTTTGTGTTCTAGTTTGCTAGCTGCTGAAATACAATATACCAGAAACTGAATGGTGTTTAAAAAGGGGAATTTATTAAATTGCTAGTTTACAGTTCTAAGGCTGTGAAATTGTCCAAATTAAAACAAGCCTATAGAAATGTCCAATCTAAGGCATCCAAGCAAAGATAACTTGGTACAACAAGAAGACCAATGATGTCCAGTGTTTTTCTCTCTCAGCTAGAAGGGCACATGGTGAACATGGCATCTGCTAGCTTTCTCTCCAGGCCTCTTGTTTTATGAAGCTCCCTGGGAGGCGTTCTCCTTCTTCATCTCCAAAGGCTGCTGGCTGATGCACTGTGGACTCTATGGTTGTCTTGAACTTCTGTCGTGGCTCTCTCTTTGTTCTCAAAAGGTCGCTGCCTGGTGGACTCTCTGCTTTGTGGTTCTGTGATGTTCTCTGCTCTCTCAGAACCTCCAATCTTTTCCAAAAATTCTTCTTCTCTTAAAGGATTCCTGTAAGGTAATATCAAGACTCACCTGGAATGGGTGGAGACACATTTTCAGCTAATCAAATTTACTCCCCATGCTTGATTGAGTCACATCTCCATGGAGATAATCTAATTAAAGTTTCCAAAATACATTACCGAATGGAGATTAGAAGAAATGGCTCTCTTTGCAAAATAAGATTAGAATTAAAACATGGCTTTTCTAGGGTACATAAATCCTTTCAAACCAGCACACCTTGGAATCAGAATGTACATTTAGAACAATTGCAGGAGTGCCAGAGGAAGTGAAAATCTGCCAACCGCTTGTTTTTTATAAATGAAAGTAGGAACCAGTGACAGTCTCATCGCTAAATCCCACAGCAGTGGGTGTACAAATGGCTGCAGTTGTGACACATTGCCCAAGAGCAGCAGGCTGTGGCTAGAATTGGCAAGGGAAATCTACCCCTCTAGAAGTCAGGATTTTGAGGGCCAAGTTCAATCTGTGGGATTCATGAGGAACCAAGGTGGAAGCTGGTCCCAGTTTCAGACCCCTCATCAGCAGCACTTCTGGCCTCCCACCAGCATTCACCTGAACCGAAGGAGCTAGTGTTCTTGTTAATTTGCTTTCCTTCTATGTGTGTGTGCTGCAAGGTCTGACAGGTCCCTGAGTGCATACCAAAGACTTAAATCATTTTCTGCCCTCTCTTCAGCAGCATGGGTTCTGGTCTCACACTAACATCTACCAGGACTTAAAAACCAAGTGCACATTTTCATTGGTTGGTTTCTTCCTTAGCTTTTTTTGTGTTATTTGGTCTAGCAGATCTCTGAAGGTCCAGTGTAGGCACTCACCCTAATTTCTCATGAAATCAACTTCTTCTGACCTTTCACCAGTATCAACAAGAACTTAAATAAAGAACCAGGACACTTCTTTCTCTCTCTTTCTTGTTCTTATATTGTTTGTTTGCTTGCTTCTTCTGTTTTATATTTTTGAATGTGGTGGATCCCTGAGGGATAAGCAGCAATTCTGGCCTATGGTTTTGATCTCCAAAGCTGTAGCTTCTGGCCTCCACCCAGCACATAAGAACAGCTTTGAAAGACAGTACACATCATTTTTATTTGCTGCCTGTTTTTTGTCTATTAGTTTTTATTTTATTTCTATTTTCTTTCCTACCTTTTTTATTTTCTTATCTGGCAGATTGAAGAGTGAGAGAAATGGATATCAAGAGTAATACAACCCAACACTTAAACACACAGGCCTCAACAAATTTTAAAATTATACCAGGTCACAGGAATGTATGCACCAATTGCAAGAAAAAGATAATTTGACAGGAAATATTTCAGCACAAGCATATTCTCTGAAATTACTAGTCAAAGGTCTTCAAACAACTCTCATAAATAGGACCAATGAACTAGAGTAAACATGGACAAAGAACTAATGGAAATTGGGTAAACAATAGATAATCGAAAAAATGAACTCAATAATAAAATAGAAATTATAAAGAAGAAGAAATTGAAGATTCTGGAACTCAAAATTACAATAACTGAAGTGAAAAATTCAATAGAGAGTGTTAAGAAAAGATTGGAGGAGACAGAATAAAGGAACAGTAAACAAAGAAAAAACTATCAGAATTACCCAAGTTGAGGAGCAGATAGAAAAAATAATGTCCTCTCCTTTTTTTTCCAGTTCTTTTTGATTTACAGCTTTGACTTCTCATCATAGTTTTATCTTTATATTGCCTCCTGTAATAGATTTAAGACCAATCTTGTTCAGCTGGCCATACTTTAACTAAAAATAGCATTTTCTAAAATTCTTATTTACCATGGATTCATACCTACAGGAAAAGGATTAAGACTAAAAACACGGTTTTTTTCAGTGGTACATAACTCAATCAATGGCATTTTCTTATTCTCAATAGTTTCTCCTGTTAAATGCCTAACAACATTATTAAAGATAAATAGAAACAATAGTTTAAAATGGTATCTGGGGCATTACACATAAATTCAACAAAAATAGATACCATAGGTTATTATGAAGAGAAAAAGAATTAAAATAGTGTGCAAAATCACGAGCAATATCTGCTTTCACTCTCCATTGCAATCCTCCTCATTTGATACGTTATATTCTTTTATTTATTTTGCTAAACTTCTTGCTAAGTGGTCTTCATGACTATAACAAATCACCCCTCTGCCTTAAAAATCCATTTTTATATAACAGTGATGTATTTAAAGTACACATAAGATCATGTTAAATTGTGCCAAACTTTCAATGACTTCTCATTGCCCTTATAAAATAATTCAAAATTCTTACCTTCCGCACAAGGCTGTACTTGAACTGGAATCTGCCAACTTATGTGAGCTTGTTTCTCATCCTGTTCACTCTCACCTACTTATCAACAACCACATTGGTTTTCTTGCTAGCATTATCAATACCAAGCAGTTGTTCTTTCATCTCCCTGCAATATTCTGTATCCAGATGATTGTATGGCTGTTCCTTTGTATTACAAAGATCCCAGCTTAAATCTCAACTCATGAGAAATGCCTTCCTTTTTTAAACAAGCAAAAGCTGCTCTCTTTTTTATTGCCATTTTGAGTTAAATTATTTATTTACTTGTCCTTAACTCTCTACTATATTTACCGCTTAAAGCCAAGAAAGCTGAGATATTTTCTCCCATATTTATTGTTCTATCTTCACCACGTAAAATAGAACCTAAAACATAGTAGGTACTTAATACATGCTTCTGGATGGGTGGAATAGTAATTAATTTGTAATGAGTTGTTCTCTAAGAAATAAATCGAACATCCCTCACATTAACAGGTAGACATCGAATGAGTACTTGTTAGATATGTAGAAGACAGGAAGACTCAGATACAGAAAATATCTCCATAATTAGAAAAACGAAGTTATTTGCAAGAATTCTACAAGATCCTTTTATCACTTGTATGTGAAATATTCATTGTAATCCATTAACAAAGTTAAAATTGGTAAACATATATTATCTACTACTTGTCAAGGATGTGCATATACATAGATAAATGATAGAAAGATGGATAGATAGAATAATAGATAGATAATATTTTCCAAATTGGTTATGCATCTTTCAAGTTTTTTTCTGTAAAGAAAGTTTAACAAATCAATGCAATCAAATGTATAAACCTTTCCTTTTATGACTTCGGATTTTGTATATCCTCTTCACAAGGACTTCATACCTCAGAATCTCAAATATATTTTCATGTATTTATTTCTAGTATTCTCATAGGTGTGTTGTTGATGGTTCATTGAACCATAGGGATCTTAAAAAAAGGTTTTTATTACATAAGACAAGAAAGTAACATTACTTTTTACAAATGTATAGCCAATTGCCCCAACATGATCTGTTTAATTGTTCTTCCTGAATTTCAAGGAAACTTCAAAACTATTTTCATTAAAAATCAACCTTTAAACTTTTGGAAGGGTTTTCACTTCTACTCAGGTATGATTAAACTCTGTAGAAAGTGCTATGCCTCCCTAAACAGCTAGAAACTGTTATGAAACAGGGCATATAAAACAACAGCTTTCAGGCAATGGGTAGCATGCAGAGCAGGATGGTGGTTTCTCATGAGGGAGAAAAAGAGATCAGTTTCTTTTTTTATATTTTTTATTGTATAATATAACATATATATACAAAGCAAAGAAATAAAAGAAAGATAGTTTTCAAAGCACTCTTCAACAAGTAGTTACAGGACAGATCCAAGAGTTTGTCTGGGCTACCATACAATCCTCTCAGATTTTTTCCTTCTAGCTGCTCCAGAATATTGGAGGCTAGAAGACCTAAATATTTTTTAATCATCACAATCGACTGTTTTTTCTTTCTTGTGAAAATATACAAATAAGCAATAAATTTCAAAGCACAGCACCACAATTTGTTGTAGAACATATTTCAGAGTTTGACATGGGTTAAAGTTCTACAATTTTAGGTTTTTTATTTCTAGCTGCTTTAAGATACTGGAGACTAAAAAGAGATGTCAATTTAAGGATTCAGCATCCACAATCATTTGTTAAATCCTAACTTCTCTGTATAACTCCACCATCACCTTTGATCTTTCCATCATCTCTTTAGAGGTGTCTGGGCTATGGCCATTCTGACTTTGATTTGATGACTACAGACTATGAGCTATAGCATAGGAAAGAAGAACAAAAATAGGTTAGGGAAATGAAAAAGTGAAAAAAAAATTGCAAAACATGAATCTGACAAAGTATTTTATCCAGAATAATGATACTCTACACCTAGGTGACAAGGAGACAAAGAGCCCAATAAAAATTGGACAAAGGATTTAAAATGACCCTAAAATAAAAAGATATAGGAACTGCAATATGCATATGAAAAGATGGTCAATATCATGAGTTAATAAACGGAAATTAAAGTTGCAAAGAAAGAGCACTAAAGAGTTTTTGCTATTGTTGGCAAAATGAAAAAGACTGGCAATTCCAAAGGATAGTGATGAACTAGAACTCTCATACATTACTAGTGGGATTGAAACATGGTACAATGATTTTGAAGATCACTTTGCAGGTTCTCATAAATTAAATATACCTTTACCAAATGATAAAGCATTTCCATTCCTAAGGTCTATACTCAAGATAAATGAGAACACGTTCACAAAAAGACTTGTCTTCACTTTACTCAAACCAAAAAAAAAAAAAAAAAAAGCATGCAATGATGGTGTTACTTTGTTTCACTCCTGATAATCTACTGTCATCTGCCACATTCTATCAAGATTTTGTATCAGCCATATAGGACTATGAAAGAGCTATGGGTGATATTATTATCCCCACTTGCTCCAACTTTTTGATAGTCACTGAGATTTCTGGGTGCTCTTCTAGAAGTTTATATTGTTAGGTAGCATTGACCCTCCAAGGTGGGGCTACTTTTAGAGGGGATCATTTTGCCTACCCCTTCAAGATAACTTTCATCACCTGTACACCAGAGGCAGAATTCCCCTATGGAGGTCTGTGATGTGGCATTTTATAGAAGATCAATTCCTAAAATGTATTCTGGCACAGGAGAAATATATGCTGTTAACACCTGAGGTGGGTAATCTTCCAATTTGCTGAGTACTCCCCAGTTAGGGCATAGAATGGTGGCTTCTTTGTTGACTTCTTTTCTCCCTTTGAGGCTCAGGAGTCTACTTCAGTAAATTCTTGTTCCTTTGGCAGTTTGTGCCACAGTTTTACCAGGACTGCATCAGGTTGTCTATCTTTAGCCTCTGTTTTTGTGCCTGCTGCTATATCTGCTTCTGAGATACCTGATTAGGGCCGTTATGTCCCTGGGAGATTTTCTCATTACCCTTATATATGCACCCCTTTTCTGCAGCCTCTCCAACTCTCTGAAGTCAGCTGTGACCTGAGGACAAGGGAAATGAAATGTCCTACTAGTGGGCTTAGGGTAGCGGCCCATAGTAACGGTAGGGGGCAGTATTCAATACCATGCTTTCACTCCTGCAGTAAAATCTTCAGTGCCAGGGCCTATGAAGGCCATGGTAGAAAAGGAATGTTTCATCCCCAGCCCACATGAACTGCCTTGCATCTCCCCCATATTTAGCCAATGGGGGATATTGTGTGCTATAGCCTCCTTATTAGGCATACAGCTTTATACCTGTCATACCAACAAGGAGGCAATTTTTACATTAGCTGAGGTAGCATACAATTGTTGTTTCAGTGAAGGGTGGCTTGTGATAGACATCAATTACTCATCTCCATTCCAGAAAGCACTAACCCCTCTGCTCTGGTGTCCCATAACCTTAGAAGGCAATCAGGTAGGGACTTCCAGTAGTTTTTCTATACTGCTGTCCCAAATCACTCAATTTGGCAGTAGTACAATCGATCATATTAATGTGTAATTTTTGTTCAGGAGGTTGAGTTAATGAACCCCAGGGTATTTTATTTATTCTGCTTCTGTTGTATTATGGGCCACACATTTTGAGCTCTTCATCTTCCTCCACTTCCCATTTCTTCTCCCTTTCCTCTTCTGAGGAGGAGTCTGTGGGGCTCCATGCTTTGGGGTTCCATCTTAGGGTAGCTAAAATCCTCTGGATTCAAACCCAAGGCAAATTACTGCTTCTGACTCTGACATATCTGCATGCCAGAATCTCTAACTGACCATCCACTTAGTGCAGGTGATAAGTCAAGGAGCCTTTCATTTCTGCCTGGGCAAAGCATGTTATCTGTTTCTAGTTTTAATTCCTCCTCTCAATGGCTTTTGCTATTTGTTCTATCTTGGTTCCTAGTCACAGAGCTCCTAACAGGGGCCATACTATGGCCACCACTCTTTGGCCTATCTGTTGCTAAACATTCAGCAACCCAGCCAGCCACCTCTCCCCACATAGATGCCAACCCAGGCACCCCCTTAATCTTGCAGTGGTCCTTTTTCATCTAGGAGGGAAACCACCCCTCCCCACATAGATGATAGAAGCCAAACTGGGATTTCCCCACAGATTCCCCCTTTCCAAGACTCATTCCCCAGTATGGCCTGTGGCTCTTTGGTTTCTGGCTGGCTCACCAATTGTTTTAATCCAGCTCTTGGAGGGCTTGGGTTGGGTGGGCCTAAAACCAAAGGAAATGTCAGGCAAAGAGTTAGACATGAATTTTATTGGGACTTATGGACAGAAGATCTTCCATAGTGACAGGCAGCCATGGAAAATAAGGTTAGGGTTCTGCCCGGTCAATTGATTTTTGATAAGTTTTCCAAGTCCAATCAAGTGAGACAGAACAGACTCTTTAATAAATGGTGTTGGAAGAACTGGATATCCATACCCCCAACAATAAAAGAGGATTCCTATCTCACATCCTCTACAAAAATTAACTCACAATGGATCAAAGACCTAAATATAAGAACCAGAACCATAAAACTCCTAGAAGAAAATGTAGAGAAACATCTTCAAGTCCTAGTGATAGGCAGTATTTTTCTAAGAAAATACACCCAAATCACAAGAAACAAATATTACAGAATTTCACTATTATGAACTAATTACAATACGTAAACTTATAGACATAAAATATAGATTATAGGTTGCCAGGATATAGAATGAGTTTAGAGGATGGGAAGCAGTTGTTTAATAGGTGCATATTTTTTAACTGTCTAACATAAACTTTTGGAATTAGATAGAGGTGATGGTAGCACATTATTGTGAGAATATTTAATAGGGTAAATTGTGGATCAATGTGGTGAAAAGGGGAAGTTGAGACTCATGCATGTCACTAGGAGGAAAGCTGCTGGAGGTTAAAACACGGAATGTTTACCACAGTAAATCATGTGGTAGGTGATGACTGTGAGTAACTGCACAAATATTAAATAGTTCTTCTGTGAAGGAGAACAAATACATGGCACAATTAGAAGGGGTTAATAATAGAGTGGTATACTGGAAAATGTACCTATTGCAAACTATGGACTATAGTTAATAGTAATATCTTAATATCCTTTCACTAAGAGTAACAAATGTACCATACCAATGCTAGGGGTTAATAATAGGGGGATATAAGGGGTAGAAGATGTTTGGGGTTTTCTTTTTTCTTTTTATTTGCTTTTCTGGAATAAGAATGTTCTAAAATTGATCATATTTATGAATGTACAACTATGTGATGACACTGTGAGCCATTGATTGTCTACATTGCATGGATTTCGTTGAGTGTGAATATATCTTAATAAAATTGCATTTTAAAAAGGAACTAAAAATGCAGCTTTTCTTTTATGTGACAACCAAAAAAATTTAATATTTTGCCAAAATTAGTTAAGAGAAATATGCTTGTGTAGAAAGTATAAAAGCAGAAGTTAATGTTTTCCTTCTTTTTTTTTAACATGTATTCAGATAAGGTTAGGAGACAGCAAATTCTGACCTCCAATAAACTGTGATGGAAAAACAAAAAGAAAAGCATAAATAAGGAGAAATATAGCATTTAAACAATCTAAAAAAACTGGGGTAAATTCAACAAATGCTTACCAAAACTTTTCAAGGATTTAGTAATTATAAATCAATTTTAAGAAGTTATGAAAGTGAATTATTTTTTGAGGCATAAAAGAAAATATATTTATCCATGCTTTATAAGGAAAATTGATAGACTAGATGATTGATAGATGACAGAGAGAGATACAGAGAGAGAAAGAGATAAAGATAAAGATGATAGATAGGGATATATAGAGAGAGATGGATAAGGAAATAGATATATAGATTCAAGCATGAACACAGGAAAGGAAGACAGGTTAGCTGAAAATGGAATGTTGGGAGGGAATTAGAATAAAGCATGGATCAAATTGCAGTTATCTAGGTGATCATAAGAGACTGGAACAATCAACCTAACTCTAAGGAGAATTGTGCTGATCTCAGTTAAAATACTCCTATGAAAGATAGATAAAGAGGTCAGATAGACAAGAGCAAAGAATAAAGACAATCTATATACATTTCCTTAGACTTTTTTATCCCATGCCATATGAAATTATCTTTGACATGCTAACCAAATCCAGTCATTGACCATTGCTAGTGAGTAAGTGAAAAAAATCAATTTTTGCCTCAACTGTATTAGTAGTTCTGCCTCAACTTTAAGGGCATAAATATATTAGGGCAAAATACAGAATAAGATTATTTTATAAAAGAAAAGCGTTCTATATGAATTTAAACATTTTAGGAAGAAAATATCTGCTTGAAAATCCAGATAAAATTCTACATGAGAAGTGAAGAAAAATATGTGAAAATGTAAATACAGGTATGAATTATTTTGGAAAAGAGAATATATAGTAACTTAAAAAATGGTTGACCAGTAGCAAAATCAATCACTTGCTTCTGCTAGGAAAATAGACACATTAAAAAATTCAATATTTCCCAAGTTTAAAAATATGTTTATTAAAACCATTCTTTTGCTTATACACTAAACTGATGTAACTCGAATAATATTTAAGATATTGGAAGTCCATTTGCAAATATCAAAACAAGTGATTTGGAACAAAAGGCTTTCTTTCATATAATATTTTATCACTAATATTAACAAAAATATTTTCAATATTTTAAAATGCTATTATGGAACAGAGAAATAGAATAATGGAAATACACATATCATTGCAGAGGGGCCACCTATGGTATCACAAGTTATGTCCTTTGGTTACTGCTTTTTACTTAAATTCAGTGTTTTTAGGTTGGGATAAAATGTGGTGTGTCTCAATTTTCTTTACCTCTGGACAAGCCAACCATATATATATTTAATCAACCTCAACAGTGGATCTTCGTAATAAATCTTCATTGGACAAGTGGATCACCCAAAATAAATCATCTGTGGGTGAGTGAAACAACTTTGCTCACACATCCATGGAAAGAGAGCTCATCCATCATAAATCAAAGATAGATAAGTGGATCAGCCTTGATTTACTGCCTCTATCCATGACTATGGTTTTGCCTTACTAAGATGTACTGTGATTTTACAAACAGTATATAGTCTAGAAAAATTGTCACCTTAAGATTGTCTTGAAAGCCTGTTTTCCAATAAAGCAATAATATCAGGACTAAAATATAGACTAAAGTAAGTAAAATAAGTTACATAAATTTAGCAAAATGATATAATGTAAAAAATAAAATCAGAATTGTAAAAACCTGGGTCTAAATCTCAGGAACTCCAATTATTAACATGACCTCTAGCAAACATTTTCTTCAACTAATAAAGTTACAGTGATAATGAACAGATTTATGGGTGTTGTAAGGAGTAAACGAGGTGCTCAAAACATGAATTGTGGGCGGGCCGCGGTGGCTCAGCGGGCAAAGTGCTTGCCTGCTATGCCGGAGGACCTCGGTTCGATTCCCGGCCCCAGCCCATGTAACAAAAACGGAGAAACAGAATACAATAAAAACAAGAAAATGTTTAAAAATGTTTCCCTTTCTTCCTTCCTTCCTTCCTTCTATCCTTCCTTCCTTCTCTCTGTCTTTCCTTTAAAAAAAAAAAAAAAAAAAAAAAAAAAAAAAAAACATGAATTGATATTATTTTAGAATATTCTTTTCTTGGTACTGGAAATAAAATGAAATATACAATAAACAATTTCTGTTTTTTGTTGGGAGGAAAGCAAAGTAAATTAATCAGAAAGCAGCATGATAATCCTCAGACAGAGGTATGAATAGAGAGTTATTAGAATTAATTGGGCAGTGAGCCTGATATCTATTCCAAAAGTTCAAAAAAAATGACCTTCAAGATAACTCCTCAAGCTTGAAGGATACATTAATTGGACAATAGAAAAAGGATATATTTAAATATTAATAAGTATGAAAATATACTATGGATACTGCATATACATGTGTGTATTTCTGAAAATGAGTGTTTATATGTGTAGCAATAAATGAGCTCAGTATATTTAGGCAGGGAACAAATCATAAAAGACCTCCTATGCCTTACTAAATTGTTTGGATTTTATCCTAAAACAGAGGAACATCCCTGGTGGCTTTGATGAATGGGGTTAATTTAATGACGTGCGTTTTAGGAAGAGCACTGTGGTGGCCAGGGGGAGAGCTGATGTGAAGGAGTTAGTTCAACTTTATATACTACCAGAAAATATAAGAACAAGAGAGAAAATAGATACAGAGGAGAGTGTATAAAGAGATTATATACATGCTTTTTCTCTTCATATTCCTCTATAGAGGTTGTTTCTACTCTTATGATTTCACCTAAAAAGCTGTCACTTTTTCTCATTTGTGTTCTATACAAATTATTTTCCTGCAAACACTGTCAAATGCAGCTTGCAAAAATATTTCTTTCTAGCGTTAACCCACAATATAGATTCAATAGCTCTTAGGCTTAGCCCTTATAAATATGATATAAACACAAAAAGAATAATAATGCTAATGATAGTTATTTATACCTGCAGTGACATTTTGTTTTGTTATGCATAGAAAAATATTAAAATACTTTTATAAAGGTCAGATGTCTTTGAATAATATATCTCATTCACCAGAACACATATAAATTGATGTTTCATTTTACTACAGATTTCACAAAGTATTACTGTTGTCAAAACAAACTTTCAATGGTTTTGGCACTGATATTATTGTATTTACCAATTTTCTTCCTTTAATTTTTTCTTTATACTTACCAAATATCTTCTCATACTAATTTTTGGGAATCCTTTATTTGCTAATCATACAAGAAAGATGTTGGATTGATTAGGCTGATATTTTCCCCCAAGGAAACATGATATCTGATTTTACCATCTAATCTAAGGGAACGAGAACCATTTTTAAATAATCATTTTCCTTTCTACACTCTGATAGAAAAATCAGCATAATATCCCTCAAGACCACCCTCTCTGCATATAAAAATATATGCATATAAAAATATGCAGAGACATCTTCCCCAAAACACAAGAGCCATATTCAAAAGCAGGTACATACATTTTTAATTTTTTTAAATATTTTCTCCTAAAATCAAAGTGCTTCCAATTTTTCAGTTTACTACTAAGTATAGAATGACTTTGTATGATAAGCACCATTGTACAGCATGGACTTCAACAAACTTCTGGACCCTCAAATGAAATTCAGGAATAGAACACAGCTGTCTGTTGTGCACCTATTTGATTAAAAGCAAGGTCTCTGCAATAAGGTGGAATTTTGTCAAGTCTCAGAACAATTCTGTGATTGTTCCTTATTTGTTAAATGGTGCTGGCAATAATGATATATTAATAAAATTAATGGAAAATGAATAAATATATTTACATACATGGTAAATCATAAAAAAAGTAAAGTTTAAACTATAGTGATTGGTTTATAGGGCCATAAATTATCCACTGTGTCTAGACTTCTCCAACTTTCCTGCTTTTTATAAACTGAAGGTGAGGACAATGTCCTGGGGCTAGGTGTCAAGAAAAGTTCCCTGAGAAGATGAAGTGCCAGTGTGCGTATAGAACAGGAAACTGTGAATTGGAAGTATACTTTCAGAAGCTTTTTACACTACGTGTAAAGTGGCACAATATTATTTGAAGTAAGTTGTGGCAATTAAAAAGTGTACCCTATAAACCACAGAGAACTTACTAAAATATAAATAAAGGAACAAATCTAATAAACAAAATCCAATAATGGAGATACAATGGTATGCTAAATGGGCACTTAATTAAACCAAAAGGAGGAATATAAAGAAGAAAAAATGAACACAGTAGAGATAAAACAAAAAAGTAAATATATACCAATATAATAGATTTAAACCCAAACATAAGAATTATACTTTAATGTACATGGTTAAATCGTTTCAATTAAGGCAGAGATTTTCAGGTTGGATAAAAAGTGAGTTCAAACATATTGTCTACAAGAACAAAACTAAATATAAAGACTGAGACAAGAGCAAATGATGGAAAAGATAAAGCAAACAGACATTATTCTGAAGAAAGTTGGAGCACTTATGTAAACAGCAGGCAATATAGACTTCCAAATAAGAAATACTGATAAGTATGATAAAATAATACACCACAAATGGTAAATATATGTGTATCTCTTTCAAAATATATGAAGTAAAATTTATACAGCACAAAAAGATGTAGGCAAATCCACAATTATAATTGGAGTTTTCAACCCCTCCCTCAAGAAATTATGGAACAATTTGAGAAAAATCAGTAACGATATAGTATGCCTAACCAACACTGAAACAACTTGTCCTAATAGTTCTTTATTAAACAGTAATTAGCAGAATTCACATCCTCTTGAAATGTATAGAATATTCACCAAGATAAACCACATTCTAGGCCATAAAAAATATCATATTAAATATAAACTATTGAAATCAAAGTACATCTCCTGATGGAACTATAATTAAACTGAAAATATTTAATAGAATAATTTCTTAAAATGTAAAATATTTTTAACTTCAACAGCACATTATTAGTTAACCATGGGCCACAGTAGAAATCACACAATTAGAAAATATTTAGATCTGAAAGAAATTGAAAACACAAGATAGTTCTTGGGGGATACAATAAAAGCAATTTATAGAAAGGAATTTATAAATTTAAATGCTTATATTAGAAGAGAACATTATAGAATCAATTAATTAAGAAAATAAAAAAACCAAATTTAACCCTAATTAAGCAAAAGAAAAGAAGTAACTATAAAGCAGTAATCAAATAAATAGAGAAACAGAGCAAATTAATGAAACCAAGGTTTATTCTTTGAAAAGGTGGACTACATTGTTAAACTTTTGGCATAGATATATAGGAGGAAAAGGATAAAAGGCACAAAGTGCTAACTAAGGAAATAAAAGGGTAATAATATGTATCCTGCACATATTAAAAGGAAAAGAAATCAATATATGGACACATTTTCTGCCAATAAATGATAAATTTCATGAATCTAAATGAAATTAGCGCATTTCTAAACTCACACATTACCAAAAATCTCCCATGAAGATCTAATGACTATTACTATCTCTAATTAAGTATTAAATTCTTGTTCAAACTTTAAAATAAAACTTCTGGCTCATAAAATGGTAAATTTTATTCAAGGAAAGGAAGATATAATACTAATTCTACATAAACTCTTCAAGAAAATGAAGGCAAATATTTATATAAGGCAAGAATTTTGTTCAAAATACATAGAGTTAGCCCGCCAAAGAAAATTATCCATGCTAAAAAAAAAAAAAAAAACATTAAAAAAAAGATTTTTCTTAAGCAACTAAATTCCTAGTTTAAAAAATGAATTAGATGATGTATTTTCTTGGATTTTTTTTTTTTATACCTTATGGCGAGCTACATTTCATTCTTTTTTCCATGTGAATATCCCTTTATTGCAACATCATTTGTTGAATTTTGTTTGTTTCTTTTGGTTTCTGTTCTAATTTGCTAGCTGCTGGAATGCAACACACCAGAGATGGATTGGCTTTTAATAAAAGGGAATTTATTTTGTTAGTTCTACTGAGGAAAGGCAGCTAACTTTCAACTGAGGTTCTTTCTTATATGGGAAGGCACAGGATGGTCTTTGCTGGTCTTCTCTCCAGGCCTCTGGATTCCAACAACTTTCCCTGGGGTGATTCCTTTCTGCATCTCCAAAGACCTGGGCTGAGCTGCGAGTGCTGAGACAAGGTGTGCTGAGCTGCTTGGGTTGTGCTACATTGTGCTATCTCATTTAAGCACCAGCCAATGAAGTCATATGTTATTCATTGCAGCAGGCACACCTCCTAGCGGACTGCAGATGTAATCAGTAACAGAAGAGGTTCACATACCATTGGCTCATGTTCACAGCAACAGAGCTCGGTGCCTTCACCTGGCCAAGTTGACAACTGAATCTAACTAGCACATGTTCATTCCTTGTCAACTTGGCAACTACAAGCATCATCTTAAACAATATTAAGGTGCAAAAAATTCTCTTCTGGCTGTGGACCTGTGAATCTTAAAACAAGTTGTCTGGTTCCAAGATGCAAAGGAGGATATCCACAGGATACAGGTTTTCATTTCCATAGGAAGAAATTAGAAGAAACACAGGTGTAAAATCTGCAGGGCAAGTGCAATGGGATTTCAAAGTCTGAAAGTCATTTATCCTTTGGCTTTAGAAAGTGGCAGTCCCACCCTTTCCAAGGGCCTATGCAGTGGCCCGCCTCTTTCCAAATCAACCTCGGGGAACATTGAGGAGACCACCATTTTATCAGTTCTACTCTCTCCAGGCATTAGGACCACTCCTGGGCTCTTTGCAATTTCTGGGGCACACGCTCAACCCCTCCATGTGGTGGCAGCCAGGCTCTCCCCAGTCCCCAAGGAGCATGCTATACCTACTCCAAGGCCTGAGGCGGCACAACTGTTCCACTGCAATGAAATGGGAGACTCATCCTCTGCCCTCAGGGCAAACTCACCCTCTCCATGTATATGGGTGGGTCCATTCTCCTGGCTGAGGTTTCTTGGCTTCAGACCTGAGTGTCCATGGCTGTCACTCTACAAACTCCAATTTGTCCCTTTTTGTCCAGATTGGCAGTGGTTCTGTTACACCAACAGTCTCTTCAAGCACTCCAGGACTTCTCCATCATTCTCTTCACAGTTCCTCCAAAATCTTCCCCTTAGCCATCCAAAAAACTGTTCCAACATATCTGGTATTTGCAAACTGCAGCAGCACCCCACTCTCAGTACCAAAATCTGTTCCAGTTTGCTAGCTGCCAAAATGCAATATACCAGAAATGGAATAGCTTTTAAAAGGGGGAATTTAATAAGTTGCTAGTTTACAAGTCTAAGGCCGAGAAAATGTTCTAATTAAAATAAGTCTATAGAAATATTCAATCTAAGGCATCCAGTGAAAGATACCTTGGTTCAAGAAGGCCGATGCAGTTCAGGGTTTCTCTCTCAAGTGGAAGGGCACATGGCGAACACAGTCAGAGTTTCTCTCTCATCTGGAAAGAAACATGGTGAACATAGCATCATCTGCCAGCTTCTTCTCCTGGCTTCCTGTTTCATGAAATGCCCTGGGAGGCATGTTCCTTCTTCATCTCCAAAGGTCACTGGCTGGTGAACTCTGCTTCTTGTGGCTATGCCATTCTGCTCTGCTCTCTCTGAATCTCTTATTCTCCTAAATGTTTCCTCCTTTATAGGACTCCAGTAAACCAATCAAGACCCACCCAAATAGGTGGAGACATGTCATCACCTAATCCAGTTTAACAACCACTCTTGACCAAATCACATCTTCCAGGGAGAATGATCTGATTAGTTTCAAATATACAGTATTGAATAGGGATTATTCTAACTTTATGAAATGGGATTTTGATTAAAACATGGCTTTTCTAGGGGCCACACATCCTTTTAAACCAGCACAGTTTGTTTGTTTGTTTGCTTGGGAAGTGCATGGGCTGGAAATGGAACCTGTATGGTAGGTGAGAATCCTGCCACTGAACTACCTTTGCACCCCCTGCCTTGGTTTTAATATATTTGATTCCAGTTTTTACGATTTAGTTTGGTTACCAGCAATAGGTACAATGTTGTGAATTATAATATTATATATATATTTATTTTATTGCATTGTATTCAATTATATCATATTACATTATACATTACATAATATATTAGGTACTCACAGTACATACTACATTAGAAATGAAAACATGCAAATAGATAATCAGTGACCAAACCTATGAAACTCTACTTCTTCTACAAAGACAGTAGCTCAACTTTCTCTTATGCCTGGTTGTCAGATCTAGATAAAGTTTCATGACCTGGATTTTAGTAGAAATGGGAAAGTATTTTCAAATATTTATGGAAGGGTTCAAGGAGGAGCTGTGTAGAAATGCATTTCAGTTCTTGAATTTAGTTCTGAGAACTCTAAAAATATTTCCCTACTCACTGTTCTCTAAAATATAGCCTTCTTACTTGCATTAAATTAATTGCTTGCCTCCTAAATGCCAGGGCATTTACCTATCAAAGTAATTTATTACAAACCAGTCATATCCCTGTAACTCATCCTTCTGTGTAGCAAGATTTCAGCATAGTCTTCACATGTATAAGAAAGAGATTATTCTGTGTTAGGTGCATTTTGTTACTTTTCCTAATACAAAACATCTTTATGATCAAGGTTGTTCCTTTTATCTTATGTCCTTTTTTATTATACCACCAAAATAATAATAATAATAATAATTTGCACATTAGGGATTAAGACAAATATCATATCTGGTTGAAAAACATTCCCTGCTCTGTAAGCCTAAGCAGAATAAAATATTTTCCCTAAATTGTGGTCCCTAATAAGTTAGAGCTCGTTATTTACATGAGTGTCTTCTACATGAGACTGTGAACTTCTTGGGGGCCCTAGTTTAATAGCTACTCTCCCTGAGCATCTGTAACTATGAGAGTGTCACAAATCCAAATACAGTTCTCATCGCTTTTGTGCTATTGTTAATAGAATAGGGTCAGATAACCAAAAATGCTTCAATTCAGTTTACCAATTATATCAACTTCCTAGAAGTCCCCAAGGGAAATATACACATAAGGAAAAAACTGAATGGAAAGCAAAGTACTATTGAATGCATAGTTTTAAAATTCACAGCAATCCTTCCCACCAGCGAAATATGGACTATTGGATGATGTAGGCTTTGACCAAACTCCAAATGCTTTTCCCCAAAAGCAAGAGGAGTTAAGAAGTAGACAGAAGCAGGCCTGGAGAGCAGAAAGAAGTAAAAGTTCTCTCTTTTCTAGGGAGTGTTACCAAATGTTTGTATCAGAGCATTTATTCACTGCAGAGTAGAGATTGCTATGTAACAGATTAATATACAATTATATAACGGGTTATGGAAATGGGTTACAGAATCTAAAATCATTCATAGCATCTGGTGTTGTCTGTCCCTACCCCTCCCCCCAAAAAAATCCTTAAATCATTCCCATTACTGAGTAAAGCTTTTGAGTTCTCTATATCTTTAAAGGATAATAAAGATAAATAATTATATCTTATCTTATTGAAATACTGTAACCAGAGCAGGCTGTTAAAATTACATATATAAGTTTCTAAAGGAAAACTACTACTATACTGAAATAAAATAATATTTCCAGAATATCATATGTCAAACCGATTACTGGGGTAGAGGATCATTGCTTCTTCTTGTAGATTTGACTCAATTTTCTGTGGAATAATTTTAATTTTGGAAGAGATTTTTATAATTTGAATAGTTGTTATGAGTCTTTACAAAACCATGATTTACGAGAAACAACAGCATTATGTGGAAGTGCTACTATGTCATGATTTAACCAGGTTTATATATGATTGACTCCATTTTAACTGACTTGTTAAATTCCATTACTTTATGTCTAATATGTTAAATAGTAATGAAAATAATTAGGATGTTCAAATTAATATAAATCATAGAAACAGCATGATATAATTAACATGGAAAGAAAGAGAAATAAGATTCATAATGATATCTGTCATGGTCCCAGGCATCAGAATTCCTTGATTCTCACTTCATATTAACTATGAAGCTTTAAAAAGTATTTGTACTGCCTACCTCAAAGAACAGTTATGTTAACCAAGGAAATTAATTAGTGGGAAAACATTTAAAATCTTAACATGCAGAAAGATACAAGTCATTTATATAGAGAGTACTATTTTCACATGGGGTGGAAGATTATAATTTGTCCTTGCTTCTGGAAGAAGTCAATTTTTGTTGCCTTGTATTCAAAATGGAACTTATGCATTCTCACCAAAATCTGAAGGCATCCATGGCAGTTCTTGAAACTGAGAAAATTAGTGCCTTAATATTAAGTAGTTTAGGAAAATATTATTGTGAACAAGAGCTTCCATGTCATCTTGCTGTTTCTCTGAATGACAAGTGTAAATATTACTGAAGTTTCTTCCTAAAACTGATCCTCTAGAGGGACATTTTCCTTTCTATACACTGTTACTTCTTAGTACTAAAATTCAAATTGCTTTTCATATGCAACTGGGCTCAACATAAACTGCCTTCTCTCTCTTCACTTATTTCCCAGCTGCCCCATTGGTCTTACTTCTGACTCTTCACTAAACATGTTCTCATCTCAGGGCTATTTAGGGCATGCTGCCCCCAATATTGTATATAGTTTGCTCCTCAGTATCATATAAGTTTGAGTTCACATGGAATTTCACACAAAAAAGGCTTTACTGTGACAATGTTATCTCAAGAATTCCCCCACATATCAAAGATATGGTCTATCAGACCTTGTATTATATTTTTTCTCTTTATGGCATTTAGTACTTTGAAAATTTTGGGGTCTATTTATTTGCTTACTAGTTTAATACCACAAACCATATAAATCACAAAGACAGACATTTTGCACTGTCTGCCTCTTGTCTCCCCAGTATTTGAATCAGAGCCTTTTATTTGAAACATAATTCACACATATACACCGACCTGTCCATGAATATACACAGAGTGATGGGCTGGAGCTGAGTGTCAATGGCTTATGAGGCTCTTATGCACATTTCTTCCTACTTCCGAGTTCAGCATCATCTTGCTGGAACTTCAAATTGACCAGATGGGAGTATTTTCATCACAGATACCAGCAAACACTATAAATCAGGGTATTTTTCCACCATGGAGAGTCAGTTGACTGTCCTCTTTGGAAAGTCTCTACACCGATGCTCAATGTCAAAAAGCCAGTTAAGCCTCTAGTTAAGTATATCTGGCCCCATTAAAAATAAAGCCCCACCTACACTCCACATGCCCCCATAAGACTAGCAGATCACTGCTACTGAACAGCACTTAGCTGACTTCCTTCCGTCTGTTTACGAAACTACTGACACACTCCCTGGCCACAAAGCTGCATCCAATCTTGTAAGTAATTGCCTTCCTTGATGTTGCAATCTTGGTGTCCTCAATAAAATGCTGTAAACAGCAACTCCACTCTGATTTGGCTTTTGACAAGTTTGAAGTTTCCATCAAGGTACAGAAGGTGCCCCTCCCTTATTACAGGTTCCAGTAAACAACCAGGTGAGGTATCCATGGCAGCCACCTGTGTCTACTGTTGGATCACCAATGCTCTACATTCTCAAGGCAAGTGCTTCTTATATCTGAACTCTTCTGCTATGTCAAACTCAATGACCTTTTGTTCAGGACCTTGGTTTAGATATCTCTGGTATCAGTTTGCATGTGTGTGTGTTTTAAATTTTGGTTCTAACATCTGAGCTTCCCTTTGATTTCATGTCTTTGTCTTGTTCCTCTTTACCCAGGAACTCCTGCTCCTGATTTGAGGCCAATATGTTGGTTCTCAGCCAGCATTTTAGAGCCAGCAGTTTACCAGTCCTCTTGTTCCAAGGTCAGTAAGAAAACATTGCTGTCACTGCCATTTTTAATACTGGAATGAGTCTCCTTTTCTACCCATAATGCTGACTGTGTTCCTTTCTAGGGGCCTATTTGAAACTTCTCATATTGGGATTCAGCTGAGCTGAAAGGCTTAGAGGCCTAGGACCTGAGGTAGAAAAGCATTTCATCTGAGCACAGTTTAATAGGCTTTTCTTGCTTTAACTTTTCCTCTCCTCTGCCTGCAAAAACCCTAGCTTCTTATGTATACTCACACCATGCTGCTACCTGTGACTTTCCCATTCCTAGGAGTATCTGACAAAGGACAGCCTGTCTTTGTAGCATCCACTTCGGCGAATGTTTGATATGAACAAAATTGCATATTTGAGAGTTGTCTTAAGAAAGAATACAAGCCCTACCACAAAATAAATGAGGACAATTTGATTGTTATGCAGAGGTTTCTAAAAGGAAATCTGTCTCTGCAATAGCTTCACTTAGAAATTCATTAGAAAAAAGCTAAAAACATATTAAAGAGAAATGAACTTCAAACCAAGCCTACCGTATCCCCTTTCCCTTTACTTTGTGTTTCCACCATCTTCATTCTAACAACTTCCTCCTTCCACCACTTTTTCCTGACCTCCCTGAGGAAAAATGATCTAATCTAAGTTCCCTTAAATATTAAACCATCTTCTGAACCTTCCATGCCCACTAGTGTGAAATTTAAACACCAGGCTTGAACAGAAATTAGAAATATCATAAAAAGACTTCCCTAAACCCAATCTGGGCCATCAAATACTCATAGAGTATAGAATTTTCAGAGGTGCATATGGTCCAGGGTAATCTAATTTATGTCAGTGTGTACACATTTTGGTCAGAATCTCATATGCTAAATCCCATAAGCTTACTGGAGTCACCTGGAAGGGACTTGTATGATGCCTCTTTCAACAATTAATCTGAGGTTTAAAAAAGGCCCCAAAGATAGGGCAAAGTTTCTGTAAGATTATACATCAAAACAATGAAAATCTTAAAAGTATCATCCACAGGTACTAGTGGGAAAGCCTTAGTCCTCATACTGAACACGGAACCTCCACCTGCCCCATCTGCCAGGAAAATAATTCTGGTAAAAATATGGACATGGAGCAAGAGCAAAAAAACAAACTCTTTTATACAAACTAGTGAGTTTTATTGTATTTTTTCTTTCTGTGTTTCTGACTCATGTCTGAAGCCGAAAATTTTAAACTTTAAGTCCTCTATCTTTGTGTCTATATGTTTATGAATATATGTTATATATACAGTATTTTTTTACCTCCAGATGGTGTTATCAAATTAACATAAAATTTCTTAAAAGTGATGTATTCAGAGTGGACCACGGTGGCTCAGCAGGCAGAGTTCTCGCCTGCCATGCCAGAGACCTGGGTTCAATTCCCGGTGCCTGCCCATGCAAAAAAAAAAAGGGGGTATATTCAAATTGGCTTAAAGATTTCTCCTAAATGTTTATATAAATTAAGTAGTCCTAAAATGCCAGGAATTGAAAAATTAAACTTGTAATTCTTCCAATCAAAGTTTAATGAAAAATAATAATAATAATAAAAAGGGCAATGCAACAGTGGCTCAGTGGTAAAAATTCTCTCCTGCCGAGCTGGAGGAATATCCTGTTGATTCCTGGAGTCTACCCATACCTAAATAAATAAATAATAATTTAAAAATGTTTAATAAGAGCAGTAATGTCTTTTTCGAGTTACCAAAGCATACAATTTTGTTCTACTTGAATATATTCTTCCTAAATTTATACAAGGTTATTAGCAAAAAACCTAGCGTTACATATACTAAATATTTAAAGTGATAAAAATATATGTGTTTAAATATATTCAATTATTATTCTAACACATTTTATTTCAATGTCAATTATATTTTATATCATCCTAAAGATAGTTTCCAGTATCTTTTTTTGTAACTTAAATATGGTAAAGTTTGCAGGATATATTTTAATATAGAATAAGGAAAAAGAGTAATCTCATTCTGAAGTACAATGACTGGTTATCCCAAAGTGAAACGCAGGAAAGAGTCGGACAAAACCTGATTAAAAATGGAAGTTGTAGAATGCTTACAAAAAGGATTTATTTGTCATGGTTCGAGCTGACTAAGATTTCATAGATATATTTATAAGATTATTTAAATAGAGCTTCATATCAAATAATATAGTCATACAAAACTAAAATTTGTTTTTTACTCTATTAAAATGGGAAACTTTATTGGATCATGAGTCGGATCTTAGTAAGAGGTTGTTAAAGTTTCTTTTTAATTTTAATGATCTGAATAGTCTACCTAAACAAAGATTCTAAGTCTTATCAGAATATTTCCCTGTGCTTTATAATTACCTTATTGTCCTTTATTTGTTTAAGAAAACAAGTCTTCAAATTTTAGAAGAGCTAGATTTGTTTTTACTACTCTCTTTGTTTTTAAAATTTTTATTATTACTTTGTTTAAATAAAAATTACATTGTTTCACTGTGATATTATTAACCAAGTGATCAAGCTTCCTCCCAATTTTTGACATTTGTCTACCCAAAAATCAAATTCTAAATACTATTTATTTTTTTGAATTTCAAACCATCTTTGCAGTTTTCCAGAAGGCATCTGTAAGACCATGAAGGATTTATTCTTTCACTTAATAAAAATAAAAATGCTAAACATGGTAGTATTTAATTGATGCAATATGAGTTGCATGACAAGTGTTAAATTCAAAAGGATTCCTAAACTTCTGTTGGTTAAGTTTGTTTTCTTGTATCGGAAACAATACCTCCCATCTTCAACTATTTCAGAAATTGCACAAAATTCTTAGGAATGTGTCAGTTATTAAACAATAATATAATATTATGTCATAATTAAAAAAATTACAAGGCACAGAACAGTCACATTTCTTTATCAATCACATTGTTTCACTCTGATGCTTCCTTGAAAGGGCTTATAATCAGCTATAGGTTAGAGCTCCATCTTCATCAAATAAAAATACTATAAATGAGAAGGATGGCAAATTTATAAATTATATTCCACCTGCTGATTTCACAACCCTGCTAAAACTGTAAAGGTGAGACGGGATCATACATGTTTACATCAGGGCCCTTTAAACATCTTCAAATGGTCTTTTATAGTTATTTCCTTCTATGGGATATATATATGTCCTTGTTATAATATGTCTGTTTTCGAGATGAATTAAAAGCTTTCCTTGTTGTAAGGCTTCTGCCCACACGGTAGCTAAAAAGCTGTTTGACTTTGTTTTTTCCACCTGGGAATTCCCACTATTTTCTCAAGCAATAGGGGAAATATACTTAAGGGACTTTGCAAGATCTTGTTCATCAACCAAACATTTCATCTGCCCCTACCATCTTCAATAATCAGGAAAAAATTAAAATAAATTTTAAAAGCAAATGATATCTTAAAACATAAATTAATGAAATTATTTCACTCTCTCTCATTACCTTGGCTAGGGTTCCCTTAATCTTAAAGGCCATAAGATCTAGTCCCTCAGGAAATGACTGACTATCCCCCCTAACATATCACATTGAAAAAATAATTCCTTTTATATTGGACTGTAGGCTATTATAATCTAAAATTCTTAGTTACTATAAAGGAGCAACCAAATATACCCAGTTCCATCACTCACAGATCCAGGCTACCTTGCCTGAGATTTCTGCACTGCAAACTCTACATAACTATGGAAGAGACATCAGTGAAAATTTGCTTTAAAACCTGGTTAAAAAGAACCTTATCAAGTCTTACTGATACCACCACAGATGTAAAATCTACAAAAAGTTGACTCCTGTATCCACAGGTCACAACTAAAATGTGCTCCAAGCTCTTAGGAGGACATTTCTATCTCAGACCTCAAGCTGAAATGGGTACAAGGATGTGTCCAAAACATATTACACCTGATGTGGACAGCAAGCCCCAGACCAGCTGAATAAGAAATTACCCCTAACCAAAGACCATCCTCCTGTACAAGACCAAAACTTTTTCTTATCACCCATTTCTTTTTTATGCCCCTTTATCTCCTTCTAATCTTTTATCACCCTCTGAAGATCCATGGGTCTTATATAAAAATGACTCCCTTCCCTTCTTTTGTTTCCTTTCATCTTACCTGATCCTGTCAACAATAATGGCACTTTCTTATTTTATGACCATCCTTAAGTTATCTCAGAAACTTGCCTCTATCCTAAATCTTACTTCCTATTCTTAAATAAATGAAACAGGTAAGTGGAACAGGCTATACATTGGCTTTAAAAAAAAAGCCTACTTAGCTTTCCTGGGTGAACCCCTGGGATGCAGGCAACTTATTTCTGACTATTGGTTTTTGTTCCTGGGAACCTTGGTTTGTAGATATTCTAAGAGGAACACTTATTATGTTTTCAGTCATAATGTTCATGATATCCCTCTTGTGTTTCAACAGAAATGCTACTGTGAAGCCACTAAGCTGGCAAATGACACAATTGAAAACCTCAGGGACAATGATATTCAAATGATCCTGCAAAGCCTTGGAAAACTGAGTTACCAAGCTACCAGGAAGAAACTAATGGTGAATGAGAGACTAACAATATCTTTGGTCAACTCCTCATTACTGAGAGAATGACCAAAAGGGGTGAATTGATAATTATAATAAAAAATAACTCCTTTTTATTTCTCAGAACACAGAAGTTACATTCCCTGAACTAACATAGAATTATGTGACAAACATTACTTCAGAAATTCCCTATAGAAATGCTCAACCCCAAAAAGCTAGTTAAGCCTCTAAGTGTATCTGGCCCCATTAAAAATAAAGCCCCACTTATACTTCACTTGCCCCTATAAGAATAACAGGTCTCTGCTATAATCAACAAAACCTTATTAATTTTTTTCTTTCTGTTTATAAAACTGCTGGCAAACTCCCTAGACTCAAAACAACTTTTACCTTTTTTTTTTTTTTGCATGTGCAGGCACCGGAAATCAAAACTGGTTCTCCAGCATGACAGGTGAGAACTCTGCCACTGAGTCACCATGGCCCACCCAGCTTTAACTTTTATAATTAATCAGCTTTGTTACAACAATCTTGGTGTCCTCACTAAAATTCTGTAAACTGCAACTCAACGCTACTATATCTTTTGACACCTATCAATAAGATCTGAAATGAAGAAAATATATTTTTATGAGAAGCTCCAGGGTAGTATAAAAACAACTGCACCACTAAACCATTGTTAAGAGAGCTACAGAGAAAGTTTTGAGGTGATAACTCATTGCACCAATTACTTGGCTATCAGATGTTGGAAACAAGAAAACAATGTGTCTCAATTATTTTACTCTCCCAAGAAATTGTATTATAAAACTCAGTATTATACTTTCTATATTAAAATGGAGAGAATTTCAGATTTTTTGGCATTAAATTTTAATGGCAAATAATTCTTAACAATAATCCATACTCCTAATTATGTCTGATTAACTCTTGCATTCTGCTAGTATTCCAATTTCCAAATACTGTGAAAATTGTGCCAAGCAATTATGGGTCTATAACTTTTTCTCGCCCCCCATATATACCAATATGCCCATTTATCTGCAATTATTATGAGTCAATCCTGAAGTAAGAACACAGCAGGAGCTATTTTTGTACTTCTCTGGTCTCAGAATTTAAGTTGAAACTTTAGATAACCTACCAACTGGACACGATATGACTTTTTTCATGGTAATGCCACACCATTGGTTAAGTATTCTAGAAGTTTAGTTCCACCAAAGAGAATATCTATCATTATGAATGTAGATATTCACCACAGGAAATGACTCTTTTTGACAATGTTGACACAATATAAGAGAATCTACCAGAGGAAAATAATATTGAGTAGTTATTATCTATTTCATATTTGCCACGCCAGGCATTCTGTTAAGTATTTTGCATGCCTTTACTTAATCATCACAACATCACTATGAAGAAACTATTTTTATTGTTTCAATTTTAAAGATGAGGAAATGGATAATTTGGTAAAATTTCCCATGGTTATACTAGCAGTATGTAGGGAATATGCAATTTAAATTCAGGTAGTCTAACTATAGATTGCATATGATTGCATATGAGGTATCAACATAAAACATATTGCCATCCCACAAAAACTAGAGTTGCTAATGACATCTCAGAGGGATTGGGCTATTCAAAAGGCTGGATAAGTAATATATTTTCACTGGAGAGCTTGCTCTCTAGATTAGGAAATTGAGCATATGTATACTTTCTTTAACTGGCCCCCTTACAATACATATCTATATGCAAGGCCATGCAAAATATGCTTTATTTCTGCTTATTTAGAAATGATGGCTGTATTGCATGATGTTTACTATCTTCATAGATTTTGATCTTATCCTTTGGGATATGATAAATGAATCCCAACTATGTACATTTGTTATACAAACTTATAAAACTTAATATGGCATAAACTGGGTCCTCTTAGCTTTTATGCACAAGGAAATAAAAGAAATGTCCCCAAGCTCAGCTTTCAGTAAGCCATCAATTCCTATACCTCTTTTCAAGGATTTCTTATTTCTTGAGTGGAGTTTTGGGTCTGGTAGAAAGATTAAGCTTAGAGTATATAAAAGTGAGAAAAGCACTGTTAAATTGCCTATTTCAAGCAAAGTCTTGGAAGAGTGTATATAAATAACAGGATACATACACACCTAATGAAACAATTTACCTACATATTATCATTTGTTCCAGGTAGTATAGAAGGTAAATTCCAAAAGGTAAGTTGAAAGCATAATATATGTAAGAATTCTCTGTATAAGAGCCCGTGTATGTGTTTTGGCACAAGTGTCTGCTATTAAATATTCTGAAGAATAATTTGTTTAATTGATTTATTCATTCATTTTCCTTAGTGAAACAGAAATAAAGTATAGAACTTGAGTCACACTTAGAATGGTTGGGTTAAGTGATAAAATTATATGTAAGTATTATAAATAGATTTGAGAAGATATTTATATTCACCCAATGAGTAAATAAAATATATATAATGATGACATTTTTCTAAAATGTGACAGTGAGAAATTTTCATAACAATAACAAATTAGCAAAATATGAAAAGGTTATTTCAGATAGCAGAAAAATGAATATGTAATGATGACATGAAAAATGTCAAAAAATCGATTACATGATCAATGAATTAATACACATTATTTCACCCTTTTTATTTGCATCATGGTCTTTGAAATTAGCTAAATAAATGTTTTCCACAAGTTCCAAAAATGTTAAGAATATTTAATAAATCACTTATGGTTCTAGGACTCAAAAAAGCAGTAGTAGATAGTAAAAAACATATGCTATTGCAAGGTTAATTACTGAAAATATAAGTATCTCAAGGATTAAATAATATGGCTTGAACATTAATTCCATCACTCTTTATAAGGAGTTCATGTAGAAAGGATTGCCCCTTCTTCCTTAAGCAATTACATGAATTTCTTTCTTGAATCTCTTTAAAAAAAAATCTTATTCTATATTGATTTTACATTTACAAATTGAATGAGAAGGCAATACATAAAGAGTCCACATACTCCACATTCAGTTCCTCCATTATAAAAGCATTACATTAAATACCATATGTCTCAATTTTATGATATTTTATAAATATCACATTTATAATATGGATATACTATTATCAACTGAGGTCCATGTTTTATTCAGATGTCCTTGTTTTTTATTTTACATTATGTCCTTTTTCTGTTCCAGGATCCCATCCGGAAGAAAATACTAACTTAGTCATCATGTCTCCTAAGGCCCTCTTGTTTGTGGCGATTTTGTATACTTTCCTTGTATTTGATTACCTGGACAGCTTTGATAAGCAGTGTTAAGGTTTTTTATAGTATGTCCTTCTATTTGGATTTTTTGATGTTTCTATCATGATTAGCCTGGTATTTTGAGGTTATAGGAAGAAGAATGCAAAGGTAAAATAGCATTCTCATCAGATTATTTTAGGAGTATAAGGATTATCTGCGTAAGTAGTACAGTACTACATTATTTAAATTCTTGTTCAAATGGATTGTTTCTTGTGTCCTTTTTATACACTTTCAACTTTGTGTGTGTGGGAGGGTGGGATTTGTGTGTATGTGTTTAGATTGGTCTTATTGTCTGGCTTTGGAATATACTCCAGACCCATCTTAATGAGTTCTCTTCCCAGCCATCGAATCAACCATTTATACAAGGAGACATGGTTCTTTTTAATGGAGAATGCTGTTATTTGAATATTAATTAGATTCATTTGTCATATTTTGAATTGTGCCCTGGAATACTTCAAACACAAATGATTTTTGCTCTATTTCCAAGGATTAAGGTTCACTTTTAGTGCCATAAAGTTCTATGGGTTTTGATGAATAGTTTCATGTATCTACCATTACAGTATCAAACACAATAGATCTACCACCCTAAATAATCCCCTATGCTTTGTTCCTTCTTCTTCCTCAAACACCTAGCACATACCTATCTGTTTACCAACACTATATTTTTGCTTATTCAAGAACATCATATTGATGGAATCATACAGAGTTCACTCTTCTCAGACTGGCATCTTTTACTTAACAGTACAGGTATACCCTGGAGATATTGCAGGTTTGGTTCCAGTCCACTGGAATGAAACAAATATCACAATAAAGTGAGACATATTAATTTTTTGGTTTACATAAAAGTGCACATAAAAGTTATATTTATACTATACTGCAGTCTATTAAGTGTGCAAATGCATTATGTCTAAAACACAATGTATGTATCTTCACTTAAAATACTTTATTGTTAAAAAGCTGTTAAACATCATTTCAGCAGCTTAGACATTCTTTTTGCTGATCGATGGTCTAGGCTGGATATTGGCTGCTGACTGATCAGGGTGGTATTGCTGGAGGTGGGAGTGGCTGTGGCAAATAAGACAATAGTGAAGTTTCCTGCATTGATCAACTCTTCCTTCCATGAATGATTTCTCTGTATAATATGATGCTTCTTGATAGCATTTTACCCACAGTAGAACTTCTTTCAAAATCAGAGTGAAACTCCTCAAACCTGCGGCTGCTTTAATAATTCAGTTGGTGTAATATTCGAAATCCTTTGTTGTCATTTCAACAACGTTCATAGCATCTTCACCAGGAGCAGATTCCGTCTCAAGAAACAAGTTTCTTTGCTAGTCCATAAAGTGCAACTCCTCATCCTTAAGGTTTTATTCTAGGGTTGTAGCAATTCAGCCATATATTCAGGCTCCACTTCTGTTTCTAGTTCTTTTACTATTTCTACCACATCTACATTTATTTTCTCCACTGAAGTCTTGATCCCCCACTAATACAAGAGTGTTGAAATCAAGAACTTCCAAATCCTTCTTAATGTTGATAGTTTGACCTCTTCCAATGAGTCACAAATATTTTTCATGGCTTCTAAAATGGTGCATATTTTCCATTTTTAATGTAATTTTATTGAGATATATTTGCATACTGTATAATCATCCAAGGTGTACAATCAATGGTTCATAATTTCATCATATAGTTGCACATTCATTACCACAAATAACTTTTAAAATATTTTTGTGGAGAAATAACCACACACACACAGTCCAACCATATTAAACAATCAATGGCTCACAATATCATCCTATAGTTGTATATCCTTCACCATAATCATTTTAGAACATTTGCATATATATTGTATATATATATATATATATATATATATATAACTCATACATCTTATACCACCTATCCCTCCCTCTCATGGAAACAGTATTTCAATCTACCCAATTTTTACCCTTCATCTCCCCCTACTATTTATTTTTATCCATTTCATTTTTTTTTTTACTCATCTGTTAGCACCAGACACAGGGTTTTCACAGTAACATAGTCACACTGTAAAAGCTATATAGTTATATAGTGTTCTTCAAGAATCAAGACTACTGGAACACAGTTGAACAATTTCAGGTACTTCCCTCTAGCCATTCCAATATACTGTTAAACTGAAAAGGGATATCTATATAACACATAAGAATAACCTCCAGGATAACCTTTCAACTCTGAAACATCCCAGCTACTGAGACGTTATTTTGTCTTATTTCTCTCTTACTCCTTTTGGTCAAGAAGGTTGTGTCCTGGCTCATCCCCAGGAGTCAGGGTCCACGTTGCCAGGGAAATTTATACCCCTGGGAGTCATGTTCCATGTAGAAGGGAGGGCAGTGAGTTCACCTGCCAAATTGGCATAGAGAGAGAGGCCACATTTGGACAAGAGAGGTTTTCTGGTGGTGATTATTAGGCATAATTATCAGTAGGCATGCCTTCTCCTTTGCAGGAATAAGATTCATAGGGGTGAGCCCCAAGATCAAGGGCTCAGTTTATTGAATTGGTTGTCCCCACTGCTTGTGAGAACATCAGAAATTCCCCAGATGGGGAAGGTGAATATTTTTTCCTTTTCCCTGGCCTCCATGGGAACTTTTATTCTCTGCCCAATTGCTCTGTGATATATTGGGGCATTACACTAACCTGTATAACCAATAAGATCTCACACCCTATTCAAGATTCCATGTAATTATGGTGCTAGTTGAGTAGTCTGAACACAGTCTTATGTGGTGTCTTTGTATAGAATAGATTATTTTTCTCATGCCCCTTTCAAAATTTTCTGCTTCTCTTCAACATTTGACAGATTGATTAGTATGTGCCTTGTGGAAGGCCTACTTGGATTTATTCTGTTTGGAGTTCATTGGGCTTCTTTGACTTGTACAATTATGTCCTTCATAAGGGTTGGAAAGTTTTCACCCATTATATTCTCAACTACTCTTCCTAGCCCTTTATTCCTCTCTTTTCCTTCTGGGACACCAATTATTCTTATATTTGTGTGCTTTGTTCTGTCTATCATTTCCCTGAGATCGAATTCAAATTTTTCAATCATTTTGCCATTTGCTATTTTGAGTCTTCAAAGTCAGTTATCCAGTCCTCTATATCACTTATTCTTTTTTATTTCTCTTCAAATCTGGTGTTGTTTGCTGCTAGTATGTTTTTTTATTTGGTCAATGGAGTCTATAATCTTTGTGATATCTGCTATTTTTCTATCTATTTTTTCAAATTCGTCTTTAGGTTTGTGGTAGTCAGATTCAGTTGTCAACTTGGCCAGGTGAAGGCACTTAGCTCTGTTGCTGTGGACATGAGCCAATGGTATGTGAACCTCATCAGTCGCTGATTACATCTGCAGTCGGCTAGGAGGCATGCCTGATGCAATGAATGACCTTTAACTTAATTGGCTGGTGCTTAAATGAGAGAGCACAACGTAGCACAGCCAAGCAGCTCAGCATACCTCATTTCAGCACTTGCACCTCAGCCCAGGCCTTTGGAGATGCAGAAAGAAATCACCCCAGGGAAAGTTGTTGGAACCCAGAGGCCTGGAGAGAAGGCCAGCAGAGACCATCCTGTGCCTTCCCACGAAGAAAGAACCTCAGTGGAAAGTTAGCTGCCTTTCCTCTGAAAAACTAACTATTCCTGCTTTGACTGGTAAGCCTCTCCTGTGGAGTTCATCCAGATCCTCCAACAGTGTCATCTGCTTCATAGCCTGCCCTGCGGATTTTGGACTCTGCATTCCCTCAGTCATCTGAGACATTTTTATAAATTTTATATTTGTGAGTGTTCTCTGTTGATTCTGTGTCTCTAGAGAACTCTAACTAATACAATGCTCTTCTACTGTCTTCTTGATTTCCTTTACGTCACTTGCCATCCCACTTATTTTATTAAGTAGAGTTGTATGAACATCTTTGATTAGTTGTTCTAATGTCTGTGTCTCCTCTAGTGTTTTAATCTGGTCATTAGGCAGGGCTGTATCTGCATTGTGATATGCTTAGTGATCTTCTGTTGTTTTTATTGCATGTAAATATCTTGATCGATTTTCTTTGGGAGTTGATTTCTTTCAGTAGTCTAAGGCCTTGGTTTTCAGGATGGATATGCAGCAGGGAGCAGGATATGGGGCAAGGAACTCAGTACAGTGATTAGTTTCAGGGCAGGTATAGATACAGTTTTGGGGAATGTTAAACTGATACTTGTCAACGTGGGCACCCAGCAGCCAGGGAGGATGCAGCTGTGCAGGTGCACTGGTCTGGGAGGCATGACCCTGGTGTGTGCTGGTCTAGGACATGGGGCCCTTTATGCACATGTGTAGATCTGTGGCAGCAGGTTGGTGTTATGCATTCATGGGTTGGGGGCAGATGTGATCTTGCAGCACAGGTCAGCACTTTCTCAGAGCTGGGAAATGTGATTGAGGGCATGCACATGATCAGCTCTGGAACTGCCATAATCTGAAGTTTCCAGAGTTGAATGATGTGATTGAGGGCCTGTATACATGTGCAGGTATAGGAGTGCTGTAAATTGAAGTTCCCAGAGCTGAAGACCATGATTGGGGACTGGGATTAGGAGTATAGTAAACTGATGCACGGAGCTCAGGGTGGGTGGGGTGAAGCTGTCTACACTAAGGGTGGAGGGCATGGTAGCCTGGGTATGGAAATTAGCGCATGTACCCTTCATGCGCTGGCAACAGCCTGCAGGAAACAGTGAGGAGGAGGTAGTGTTTGGGAGGGGTGCAGGAAAGGTGGGTTGGCTGTACTGAGGTGGGAGTGTGGGGAAGGTACATGTGCTGGGGGCTGGTGGGGTGGGAATGCTTGGAGTGTGGGGAACGGGAGCAGGTGATGGGGTTTGGGTGCTTGGGGTATAGGGTGAGTCACCGGTAATGGGGTTGCACTGGTGAGGGTTAAGCATTCAAAAAACGTAGCCTGGCTTACTTTCTAGTCCCTCTCTCTCTGTCTGTGCACTCCCATGGGCTCCACACCTCCATGCCAGGCTTCAGCTTTTTGCTTCTCAGTTCCTTGACCTCTGCAACAAGGGCCCCCTATGTGGTGCAGTAGGGTTTCCCAGGTCAGTTGCACTCTTGGATCACAGTCTCAGTCACTTTCCTGCCCCTTCTCTAATTTTTCCATGGAGCAAGGCTGGTCTTGAGCTGTTCTATTCAGCCATCTTCCCAAAAGTTAGTTCTCTCTGTTCATTTTTAAACAATTTTATTAACAAATCATATAATCTAACCCAAGTAAATAGATGTGGCATTTACCACCATAATCTATATGGAGAAATTTCCTTTTCTTCCACATGGAATCTATATCCCTCCCTTATGTCCCTTTTTTGTTGACATATGACTTTTGGCATAATGCCTTTGTTACACCCAGTGGGAGCATATTACAATGTTACTGTTGTCTATAGACCCTGGTTTGCATTGATTTACCTTTTCCTGTATACCATTCATTTTCAACCTCTTGTATTGTTGACATTAATTTGTTCTCCCTCATGCAAAAATATTTTTTTATTTGTACATTTAACCAATATAATTGTCCACTCTAGCCATTCCTAAATTATACCATCTCAGCCTTTATCCTCTATCTTTCCTTCTGGCTTCATAACTCTTCTCCCTCAACCAAGCTTACATTCAGCTTCATTCAGTGTACTTATATTTTTGTGCTACCATCAGGTGGTATTGTGCTATCCGTTTCTGAATTTTTACATTCAGTCCTGTGGCACAATCTGTATTTCTTCAGCACCAAATGCCCACTCTCTACCCTCTTTCTATTTCCAGATAACATGTGTTCTTAATTCTAACTCTCAAAGTTCACTCACTAATATTAGTTCATATTAAAGAGACCATATGCTATTTATCCTTCTGTTTCTGGCTACTTTCACTCAGCATAATATCTTCAAGATTCATCCATGTTGTTACATGTTTAATGACTTTATTATGTCATAGAGCTGCAGAGTATTCCACCATGTGTATATACCACAGCTTTTTAAGCCATTCATCTGTTGATGAACATTTGGGCTGTTTCTATCTCTTGACAATCATGAATAATGTTGCTATAAATATCCACATGCAAATGTCCATTGGTGTCCTTATATTCAGTTCCTCTGAATATATACCTAGTAATTGGATTGCTGGATAATATGACAATTCTATATTTAGCTTTCTAAGGAACCACCAAACTGTCATCTAGAGCGATGGTACCATTTTACATTCCCACCAACAGTGGATAAGTGTGCCTCTTTCTCCACATCCTCTTCAGGACTTGTCATTTTCTGTTTTTTTTTTTTTATAATGACAATTCTAATGGGTGTGAGATGATATCTCATTGTGGCTTTGATTTGCATTTCCCTAGTAGCCAGGGTGTTGAGTATCTTTTCATGTGTCTTTTAGTCTTCTGTGTTTCCTCTTCTGAAAAGTCTCTTTTCCTGTCTTTTGCCCATTTTTAATTGGGTTCTTTGTCTTTTTGTTGTTGTTGATTTGAAGAATCTCTTTATATATTCTGAATACAAAACCCTTATCTGATATGTGGTTTCCAAATATTGTCTGCAATTGCATGAGCTATTGTTTTATTTTCCTGAGAAAGTTCTCCAATGCACAGAAGTGTTTAATTTCTAGGAGATTCCATTTATCTATTTCTTTTTTCAATGCTTGTGCTTTGTGTGTAAGATCTAGGAGACCACCTCCTATTACAATATTTCTAAGACATTCCCCTACATTTTCTTCTAATAGTTATATGGTCTTAACTCTAAAGTTTAGGTCTTTGGTCCATTCTGAGTTAATTCTTGTAGAATTGGTCTCTTATTCACAAATTTTTTGTATCAATGATTTTTTCTTTGTATGAAAATATTTTAATATCTACCTCAATTTTGAGGGACAGTTTTGCTTAGTATAGACTTCTTGACTGGAAGTTTCTTTTCTTTCAGAATCTTAAATATATCATATCACTATATTCTCACCTCCATGGTTTCTGCTGAGAAACCTACAGATAGTATTATTGAACTTCCCTTGTATGTGATGGATTGCTTTTCTCTTGCTGCTTTCAAATTTTTTCTCTCTTTGTCTTTGATATTTGACATTCTGATTAGTAAGTATCTAAGAGTATGTTTATTTGGAACTATTCTTTTAGGTTATGCTGCACTTCTTGGATCTGTAATTTTATGTTTTTCATAAGAGATAGGAAATTTTCAGTGATTATTTTCTCATTAGTCTTTCTCCTTCCTTTCCCTTCTGTTCTAGTTTGCTAGCTATTGGAATGAAACACACCAGAGATGGATTGGCTTTCAATAAAAGGGGCTTTATTTTGTTAAAAATAGGTAGTTCTTCAGAGGAAAGGCAGCTAACTTTCAACTGAGGTTCGTCTTATGTGGGAAGGCACAAGGTGATCTCTGCTGGCCTTCTCTCCAGGTCTCTGGGTTCCAACAACCTTCCCGGGGTGATTCCTTTCTGCCCAAAGGCCTGAGCTGAGCTGCAAGTGCTGAGATGAGGTATGCTGAGCTGCTTTGGCTGTGCTTTGTTGAGCTCTCTCATTTAAGCACCAGTCAATTAAATCAAACATCATTCACTGCAGCAGGTACGCCTTCAAGCTCTATGTAGCCCCTTTTCTTGTTCTCCAGGCTTTTTTTTTCAGTATTTTGTGCTGTACAACTAAAAAATCCTCTACTTTTTTTTTTTTCCCCAGTCAGCACCACTTCTGTCTACTGGGGTGAAAACTCCTAGCTCCTTTAGTGTGTATTCCAGGTTTATCTGTGCTGGGGTTCTGTTTACAGCAGGGAGAATTTGTTAGTTCTTCAATTGAAGATTTGGTTAGCTAAGCCTTTGCTAATAGTAAAGTCTGTTTCCTTTCCCTTGGGGAAACAAGTCTTCTGTGTCATGTGGGAGGGGCACCAGCTTCTACAGCTGTGGGGACTTTCAGTTCTGTGTGGGATCTCATCCGTTTCACCTGCTCCAGACTGGTTCACACAGTGCAGTATGTCTGGTCACTGATATTCTCCCAGCAGTTGTTTTGTACCATTCTTGATCATTTACCAGCTGCTCTGTTGGGTGAACTAAATTCCACACCTCATTATGTGGCCATTTTGCCTCCTTGAGTTTACCACAGTCAATTTTTGAACATTTTTAGTTTACCAAATATATATAAATGAAAAGAAGCACCCCAAATCTACCATATCCCTATTCTTCCCTATTATTTATTTATTTGACTTATGTTGTTACTCATCTGTCCATATCCTGGATAAAAGGAGCATCAGACATGGTCCCCTGTAAAAGTTATATAGTTATATAAATGTCTTCAAGAATCCAGATTACTGGAATACAATTCAACAGTTTCAGGTATTTCCTTCTAGCTAGTCTAATCCACTAAAATCTGGCAAAAGACATTTATATAATGCACAAGAATAAACTCCAGAAAAATCTCTCCACCTTATTTGAAATCTCCTAGCCACTGAAGCTTTATTTTGTTTCATGTCTCTTCTTGACCAAAAGACTTTTTGGTCAAGAAGTCTTTCTCAATTCCACAATGCTGGATCCAGGCTCATCCCTAGGAGCCACACCTCACATTGCCAGGGAGATTGATACCCCTGGGATTCATGTTCCACATAGGGGGAGGGTAGTGAGTTTACTTGTCAAGTTGGCTGAGAGAGAGAGGCCATATTTGAGCAACAAAAGAAGTTCTCCGGGGATGACTCAGGCATAAGTATAAGAAGGTTTAGCTTCTCCTTTGCAGGATTGAGTTTCACAAGGGCGCATGCAAAGACTGAGAGCTCAGCCTATTAAATTGGTATTTCCCAGTGCTTATGAGAATACCAGGAGTTCCCCAGCTGGCAAACTTTAATGTTTCCACATTTTTCCTCAGTTCTCAAGGGGGCTTTACAAATACTTTTTTTTTTTTATTTTCTGCACAAATTACTTTGGGAGTTATTGGGACATCGCACTAACCCTTTTCAAATAAGATCTTACTCATCATTCAAGGTTTCTTTCATTATTTTGTTCAAATCAACTGGCCATACAAGATAAATTAGATAGTCTGCTACAGAAAATATAAATTTTCCACCAAATAAACATCTCTTCCTTTGATCTCACACAGAAGTTGAAGTTTAAAAACAATCAGCATCATCGTCTACCCTTTAGTCTTATTTACCTTAGTCCTAACCAGATTTGCTTCACTGATATCTCTAATTTAAATCTGACCTCTTTTACAGCTTTTTAAACAGTTTCTATATATGGTAATGCTGACTTTCTGAACTGCACATATCTAGTTCTGTGTCTCATGTGTCATACAAATACCCAAAGTTCAAGGGATAAATGCCAGGTTATATACAAAGGGCTCAGCATCTCAGAATTAGAAATAACCATTACAAGTCAGGAATGGATGTGCCTACTGTAAGAGTTTACAATCTAAGAAACTTTACAATAAGCCTTCCCCTGATAACCTAAACCTTTTTTTTTTCCTTTGTATGGACAAGCACTGGGAATCCAGCCTGGGTCCCTGGCACAGCAGGTCAGAACTCTGCTTGCTGAGCCACTGTGACCCAGCTATAACTGAAACTTTTGAATTCATCTCTCAGTGTTTACACATTAGAGTTCATCCATTTTAGTGAGGCATTATAACGTTTGTCTTCTCAGTTCTGGCTTACTTCACTCAACAAACTGTTCTCAAGGTCTATTTACCTAATTGCATGCCTCACATCATCATTCCTTCTTGCAACCACTCAATATTCTATTGTATGTATACACCACCATTCTACTCATCCCTCGATGTACCATTATGCCACCTGTATCCATTGCACACTGTGAATACTGTTGCCATGAACATCCATGTGTAAATGTCCATTCATGTTCCTGCTTTCAGTTCTTCCCAGTATATACTTGATCACAAGGTTGCAGTATCATGTAGTGATCCTATGCTTAGCCTCCTGTGTAACCATCACATTGCCGTCCAGATGGGCTACTCCAACCTACTTCCCTACCAACACTGAATAGGGAACAGCACATTCTTCTCTCCACATTTTCTCCAGTGCTAGACTCTTTCTGTTTATTTTTTTTAACTATTTATTGATTCCCAGTATAATCACATAGTTATGCATTCACCACCACAATCTCTATGAGGACATTTCCATTTCTTCCACAGAGAAAGAGGAGGAAAAAATTAAGAATAAAAAAATTAATAAAATAAAACAAAGAGGAGAAACAGCAACAACAACAAGTATCCCATACCCCTCCCTTATATCCCCCTCTTATTGCTTTGGTATATTGCCTTTGTTACGTTTACTGGAAACATATTATAATGGTACTGTTATCTATAGACTCTAGTTTGCACTTATTGTATTTTTTACACAAAACATCCTATTTTCAGTACCTTGCAATAGTGACAATGATGTACTCTCCCTCATGTAAAAGAACTCTTATATTTGTACATTTAATCACCATCATTGACCACACCAGGTTTCACTAATATATAGTACCAGTCTTTATCTTCTATCTTTCTTTCTTTCTGGTGTTATACATGCCCCTAGCCTTCCTCTTTCAAACATACTCACAGTCATCTTTGTTCACTGTTCTTACAATATTGTGCTACCATCAGATAGTATTGTGCTATCTATTCCTGGATTTATAAAATCTATTGAACATTCTGTATTCTTTCAACATCAAATACCCAAGAAGTTTTCCAATTTACTTTGCCCATATCTGTCAGAAGAATCACAACAATGACAGTGATAGCATCACCAAATATACTTCGTAAATATTAGAATTTGAAATTTGAAACTACTCCTTGATCTATAGACTGCAGATTGAATGTTGGGTTCACAGACAGCAAAGCAACATTAATCTTATTGCATATCTCTATCAGAGCTCTTGAGTGGCCAGATGCATTGTCAATGAGTAGTAATATTTTGAAAGATCTTTTTTTCTGAAAAGTATTTCTCAACAGTGAATTTAAAATAGCCAGTAAAACATGTCATCAATCTATATACTGCTATCTAGACTTTGCTTTTTGATTATAGAGTTAGGATTTGGGGGATGGCATAAGAGCACTGGCTTCAACTTCAAGTCATCAGCTGCGTTAACTCCTAACGATAGAGTTAGCCTGTCCTTTGAAGCTTTGAAGCCAGACATTGACTTTTCTCTAGCTATGAAAGCCCTAGATGGCATCATCCAATATATAATTGTTTCACCTACATTGAAAATTTGTTGTTTTGTGTAGCCATCTTCATCATTTATCTTAGATATATCTTCTGGCTAACTGCTGCAGCTTCTACATCAGCACTTGCTGCTTCACCTTGCACTTTAATGCTACAGTTATGGCTTGTTCCTTAAACCTAATGAAGCAACCTCTGCTAGCTTCAAACCTTCCCTCTGAAGCTTCCTCACCTCTCTAAGTCTTCACAGAATTGAAGATCATTAGGGCCTTTCTCTGGATTAGGCTTTGGTTTAAGGGAAGATTATGTCTGGTTTGATCTTTTATCCAGAACACTAAAACTTTCTCCATATCAGTAGTAAAGTATTTCACTTTCTTATCATTTGTGCATTCATTGGAATACACTTTCAATTTCCTTTTCATTCACAACTTGGCTAACTGTTTGGTACAACAGACCTAGTTTTGTCTAATCTTGGCTTACAACATGAATTCCTTACACAAAATATTTATTGTTTTCTGCTTTGTAGGAGTACAGTTCCACAGATCACCGTAACAGGCATATTAATATCTGCTATGATATAAATATATAATATATTATATAAGAATGATCATAAAGTGATAAATATTATAAGAATTATCAAATGTGACACAGAGACACAAAATGGACACCTGCTGTTGAAAAATGGTGCCAAAAAGACTTGTTAGATGTGGGGTTGACACAACCTTCAATTTGTAAAAATCATATCTGTGAAGCATAATAAAGCAAATGCAATAAAACAAGGTATGCCTCTATGCATTGAAGATTCATCCATGTTTTGTGTGTCTTGATAGAACATTCCTTTTTATCATTGAATAGTGTTCTATAGATGAATGTACTGTTTATTTATCAATTCACCTATTGAAAGACATTTGGATGGCTTCCAGTTTTGTGCAATTGTAAATAAAGTTGCTCTAACCATTTATTTGTCATTTTGTTTTTTGTGGGAAGAGTTATCAAATCAATTGGGTAAATATCTATGATTGTGTTTATAGGCTCACATGCTAAAACTATGTTTAATTTTGTAAGAAACTGACACATTGTCTTCCAAAATGGTGAAGAATTATGCATCCCACCAGCAGTGAATAAGGGTAGCAGTTGTTCTGCATCCTCACCTGCAACTGTAGGTGAGAATTTAGTATTTTAGCATTTTAATAAGCATACAGTGGCAGCTCATCATTGTTTCAACTTGCACTTTCCTAATGACAGGTGTTGGATGCCCATTCACATGCTAACTTGCCATGTGTATATCTTCTTTTGTGAGGTGTCTGTTTAGATCTTTTACGTATTTTAGCCAGTTTGTTTTTTTTTTATTGCTGAGATTTAAGAGTTCTTTATGTATTTTGGAAGAAGTCCTATATTAGAGATTACAAATATTTTTTCCTAATCTTTTGTTTCTTTTTTTTTCTCTCAACTGTGTTTTTGCAGAGCAGAGGATTTTAATTTGAACAAAGTACAACTTATTTTTTCTTTCATGTATCATGCTGTTGGTATTTCATGAGCATGGCCAGGGTCACCATAGTTTTCCTTGTGTTTTCTTCTAATAGTTTTAGTCTCATATTTCACATTTTTCCCAATGATGAGTTAAATTTTATGAAAGGATTGAAGTCTGTCTGCTTTTTTATCTTTTTAAAAACTTTGCTTATTTTTCCAGCAATTTATTAAAATAATATATATTTTCCACTGCATTGTTTTTATTTTTTGTCAAAAATTATTTGACAACATTTATGTTTGTCATTTCTGACTTCACTACCTTCTGTCGTTCATTTATGTGCCTAATCTTTCACCTGATTGTGCTGTGTGTGTTTCTATATTGTGGTTCCCTAAAATCTGATAGCATAAGTTCCACAACTTTGGTATTGCATTGGCTATTATAGATACTTTGCCTTTCCATATAATTTTTTAAAAAATAGTTTATTGCTATCTACAGAAAACAAGCTTGGATTCTGGTTGCAATAAATCCATATATTAAGTTTGGAAGAATTGATATCTGAACAATATTGATTGTTCCAGCCCAGGAATATAGAATATCTTTCCATTCATTCAAAACTTCTCTAATTTTCACCAGAGTTTTGTAGCTTTCCATGTATAAAACCTGTGGGCATCTTATACCTAAGGATTTAATATTTTCAGTGCTTTTGCAAATGGGATTGTGTTTCCCTAAATATCAAATTCCAATTGTTCATTGCTGATATGTAGTAAATTTTGTTCTACTTGTTTAATAATTCCAGTTTGGTTTGTTTCTTTATAGATTATTTGGGCTTTTTTACATAGAAAATCAAATCATCTACAAACAAAGAAGTTTTATTTCTTCCTTTCTGAAATATATATATATATATATATTTGTTTTTCTAATATGATGACCCTCCTTTTTCAATTTCAACATTGACATTTTGTGTTTTATCTCTTTCTTGGTTTGTTTGGATAGAGGTCTATCAATTTAATTGATTTTCTTACAACAACCAGATTTTGGTTTCTTTAATTTTCTTTATTGTTTACTTTTTATCTAATTCAATGATTTCTGCTCTAGTTTTTATTTTTCTTCTTCTAAATTTGCTTTAGACCAAAATTATTCTTCTCTCCCTTGTCTCTTAATGTGGAAACAAAACTTAGGTTATTGAATTTAAATTTGCATTCCCTTCTAATATATGCATTTAATGCCATACATTTTCCTCTAAAAACTGCCTCGTTTCTCCTCACAAATTTGGTAAATTGTATTTTTATTTAGTTTAGTTGCTTTTTGAAAATTTTCTCTCTTATAGCTATTTTTTTTGGTCTGTTATTTTAAAGCAATGTGTTTTATTTTTCTAAATATTTGAAAAATGTCCACATGTCTTATACTGACTGATATCTAATTAAATTCCATTGTGTTTTGTGACCATATTTTACATGATTTATATGTTTTAAGTTCGTTGAGGTATGTTTAATGACCTGGGTCATCTCAGTGAAAGTTCCATGTGAACTTGAGGAAAATATGTATATTGCTATTGTTTGAGGGAATTTTATAAATCACAATTATATTGAGCTGATAATATAATTGATATATAATTTCAGATTCATTACATCCTCATTTTTTTGTGTGGGCTTGATCAATCATTTATAGGAAGATGAGTGTTGAAATTTTTACTTATACCAATAGGTTTTTAATTTTTTTCTTGCAATTTTGTCAGTTTTTGCCTGATGTATTTGACATTCGGGTTTTAGGTGCATGCATGCTTAGGATTGTTATGCATTATTGAAGAATGTACGTCTTTATCAATATGTAAAGCTCTTCTTTAACCTATTAATCTTCCTTTTTCTGTAGTCTGTTCCATTCAAGGTAATATAGCTGCTCCAACTTTCTTTTGATTAAATTTAGCATGGTGTAACTTTTCTCATTCACTTATGTTAACCTATCTGATTCTTTACGTTTAATGTAGTTTTCTTGGAAACAATGTATTATTGTTTGTATTTATTATTCCATTCTTACAATGTCTTTTAGTTGACTTGTTCAGACCATTCACATTTAAGTAATTATTGATAGAGTGTGATTAATGTTAACCACATGTGTAACTGTTTCCTTTTCATTACATTTGGTTGTTTTGTTTTCCTTTATGCCCTCCCTGCATTGCCATCTTGGGAGCCGGAACTCAAAAATTGCCCCCCAGATGCTCAGTGCTGGTTCACTGAATGATCAACAAAGCTGAAGCTATCTGGCATTCATTGGGAAGCAGTTGCTATTTCCTTTGCCCTGGGAAGACTGTACACCAGTTTTGACACTGGAGAAATCACCCAGTGGGATGAACTACATGCAGTCCTCTGCACCCTAGGACAATCACAGTGAAGCATCCACACTTATTTGTTTACTGATTCACGGGCTGTTGCCAATGGCTTATCAGTCTTGTCAAGGAGAAGAAGTGTGATTGGAGAATCAAATGTTCCCTAGGATAGAAAAGGGATCTTTGGAAAAAGCGATCATATGTAAAAGCATCATCTAGGCTACTCATGTTGATGCTCAAGGCAAGGACCTGAATCATGAAGAATATCATTGGAATAACATAGACCATAAAGGATGCACCAAGCTGCTTTTCATTCTAAATGATGCTAGAGATCCTCGTGCAAGAAAAGCACACAATGAACCCTGTCCAGAGGTAGGGGACAATGAATTACCCTTGGTGAATTCCATGATATAGCTGAATTTCCCCTGGCAGCTTCCACCCCTGGTAAATCCATGACTGAATTGAACATGGAAATTCCAACACCAACGAATTATGGGCCCCTTAAATTGAGTAATTCTCTCATTTAAAATGGCCCAATATACCATTTACCAACACAAGGTATATCAACTACAAGCCAGAATCAAAAAAGGACATTTAGGGCAGATTCCCAGATGAGCAGTACTGGATAATTCATGATAAGTGGATGATATCATCTCTCTCCCACCACCTTTAAGTATGTCCTATGACTTGGTCATGATAGATACCATTTGCAACTATGGCCTTGACTTGCAAGTTCTTTGGTGAACATGATAAATACATGGATACTTTGGCAAACTGGCTCCATCACATCTTTGGGTTCCAGAGGTCATCTTCTCTTTCCAAGTAGCCCACTTTTCACTCAATCATAGGCCAGATGCTCAGAAATAGTTGGAGCTTCCATATCATCCACCACCCATGGGCAGCCAGCATTGTGGAGAACTAATGACTGCCTGAAAAAGGAGCTTCAGCCTCTACACCTTGACATCTCTCTTACTGTATGGACTAACTGCCTTATTGGGGTCCTCTGGAAGCTGAACTCAGCAGTTTCCCAGAAGAAAAACATGGCCTTATTCTACTTTCCAGCACAGAAATGGGACATGGGTGGGGAAAGAAGCCAAACTTTGTTGCACATCTATTCTTACAAATGAGGATTGGACCGCAATAGGGACTAAGGGTACACCACTTAGGACTCTTTTTCACACACTTTGAAGGAATAATCCCACTTCCCCTCCACCATTACACCCTGTACACAATTCCCAGGATGGTGGGAGTTTAGGGCAGCCAGATATAGGGTAGACTTTGGTGGAAATCAAGGACATACCTAGGGACTATTTCCCAGCCCATCCCCAACTCTGTCTCTTTTCCTGTTGTGTGCAGATCTTTAGCATATTTTCATTCTACAGTCTGGGGAGATGTAGGGTCTCATGAAAAGGACTGAACATACCTTAAACCCCTTAAACTGGAAATTAGTCATCTCAGCTGTTATCCAAGGGGTACCTCTCAGGGGCAGGGTCCCCTCCCCTTGGGTTGTATAAAGAACCCACCCTTGGGCCACCCAGATTTGTCTCTCTCCTCTCTGAAGCAAATTAGGGCTTGTGGAGCTGCCATTTACCCATTCTAGCTGGAGTAATTAGCCTCTCCAGGAGACCTAGCATGATGGAATCTCTTTCCCTTCTCTTGTGGACCATTTAGACAATGTAAGTAACAAAGCAGTCATTTTCTGAAAGGTCCTGTTGTGCCTGAGCTGTGGTCTCATGACGCACCACATAGCAACTTTTACCACATGATTCTCTCTTCATGTTTTTTTCTTTTCATTATTTTTTCTCTTTTCCTTCCATTTGGGATTTTTCTACTGTCCTATCTTTGAGCTCACTGACATGCCTACCAAAAGAATTCTTCATTTCTATTAGAGTGTTTCAAAAATTATTTTAGCATTCCCCTTCAATTCTTTCATAAAATGTCCATATTTCCACTTCCATTACCAGGGTTTTTATATATTATCTAATTTTTCATTATGTATTTTAACATATGTGGTACTGTTATTTTGAATTTCCTGTCTGAAAATCCTAACATTTGTATTATAACCTATCTGGTTCTGATGATGACTTTATTTCTCCAGACTCTTCTTACTTTTCTTGTCTTTCTGAATGACATAATGCTTTATTGGGTATAAGAAACTGAGTTAAATAGATATTTAGTTTGAGGATTTACGTTAATATTGCTAAGAGGGGGTTGATTGATATTTGCTGTAGCTAAGGTACCAGAATCTTCAATTTCCTCGATTATACTTATTTTTCTCTTGCACCTTGTCTTTGCATTTCATTATGTACCTCTTCCCAGGAAAAAAACAAAACAAAAACAAAAACAAAACTATCTTTAGCCCTGTGTATATGATGGTAAATTGAAGGGAACATGGAGGATTATATGAACTTCTGATTAAATCATTGTCTTTTGGTGGATCTGTGTCTGAGAGCTCTGCCCTTCAAAATTGTTTTCCCATAGCTTCTCCTATACCCCCTCCTTTGTTCTCTGATTGCTCACATTCCAAATCTACTTCTTTAAACCCTTTACCTCTGTTGACTCTGTCTCCCAACTAAGTAAGACAAAAGGCTTGGACTTATGTTGGGAACAATTCCTTCCTCCAACTAGCAGAGCATTTCACAACTCTTCAATAAAATTCTTTGTATTAGAAAGTAGTACATCATTATGGAGAAGGTATCTTTCACAATGGTTAGACTCTTATCTTACCCTGCCAAAACTAAGAGAAGATCTTTCTCAGATCGTCAATGTGAGACTCTTGTGGAGTCCCTGAAGAGTAAACCCCAAAAGAAAATGCATCCCTGAAACTTAATACTGATTCCTCTGGGAGTTTCTCATTCTCATGCTAGTCTATACTCTGATTCCACCTAATCATCTTTACATTATTTAAACTTTTTGTTATCTTATGCCTACATCAGCTTCTGCTCTACTTAAGCAGATCTTGGTTTTTATATTTCTCAGGATGAGCCTCTATTTCTGGTTTTGGGATGACAATTGTGAAGGGCTGAGCTGCTAGATGTTGAAAGTACCTAGTCAAGACAACTAAGCCAAAGTAAAGTAGCAGTAAGGACTTTACTCACTTATTGTAATTACGAAAACAGTCTAAATTCAGGAAAGATGCCAGTATTCCTTTATTGCTCTTTCCACATGGAATAGCACCGCGGGTCAAAGGTCAGCTGGATTAGCACAGGTGTGGGGAATCTCACTGCTAAGGGCAGTCAAACAAAAGGCTCCTGAAGTTTTACTGGACCTAAAGTATAAAGGGAGGGAGAAGGCAACTAGTAGGGGAAAAGTGCTGAGCAAGAGGGGGAAAAAGTGTCCTCAAGATCTTCCACTTTCCTTGCCAATAAGAAGTTCTCAGAGGCAACCAAGGAAAGCGTCAGTTTTTATCCTGCCACAGGAAGACCTTTTGGTGGAATCATTTGGGCTAGAAATACACACACACACACACACACACACAAACACACACACACATAAACTCACACACAAAAGCGTGACCCATGGAGGCTGAGAGCTTGACTGAAACTCCTTTCAGAGAATGCATTATACTTGCAAAAAGTCTAATGTGGAGGAGGGCAGTTTTCTCCCATCATACCTGTCTGTCTGGAAAAGCCTTTTTAATTGCCTACGGTCAAGCCTGAAATATCACACAATGGCTTTTGGCCATGAGCAGGACTTCTCAGACATTTTCTTACTGATTTCGGTTCGCTTAAGGGTCCAAGAAAAGTTGTTACTTATCACTTTGTTGAGTTTTTACATATTATAAAAAGGTGAATGGCAACTTCCAATTTCTTTAAATGTTGAAGTTGTAAGCTGAAGTTTTGAATACCTTTTTTTATTGAAATTTCTTCTCATTTCAAATATATTTGGCCACAGTAAAATATTTAAATTTAGAGGGCATAAACAAGGAGTGAATTAATCTGAACATTTAGGATGATTCTGTTTCATAATCATTTCCATAAGAATTAAAATGTTTTTCATACCCAGGAAATATATGTTAAGGGTGAAACGTCCATGGAATAAGTGTGTGAGTTATTTGAACTACCTTCATGGAAAGTTCATATCCCTACCGAATAGTTGCATTGTGGGGGACATCAGACTTTAGTTAAAGCCCCTCTTATATGCAAAATTACTTCATGCTCCAGACCCTTTTGAGTATCAAATGACCTGGCAGTTTACTTGTGAAAACAATTAGTGGGGAGCTTATGTCCATGTGTGGGAATGGTTTCTACTTGGCACTTAGGAATTTCTTAGATGGAACATGGTAGGAATACAGACTGACTCATTAACTCTACTCATTTAATCTCAGATATTTCTCTTCACATCTCTTTCCCTATATGGAGAACACAAGGGCTGATTAGGAAGATATTTCCAAAATCCAATCAAGTGATGTTATCTTTGCTTCTTGTGCCATTTTAATAGTTTACAAAGCACTTAAAAATGAATTATCACTTCACTATATTTAGTTGTTCCTAATAAATGTGTACTTATTATACATTGTATTTAGTTAGAGATATTAATGGCAAAAAGCAAATTTAAGCAGTTATTTATTAAGCCTTATTTGGGAGCAAATACAGGTGTGAAGATATGCTGTCTATATTCCATTTGAAAATTAAAATAAATTTATTAATCATAATAAAATACAGTCCAGTTAACCAGATGAAATTCTGTAATAATGTTTCCTATGTGAGAGACTACAAATTATATAACAGAATAAAATTTAAGCAGTAAATTAATGACTAATAAAATATATCTCAGAAAATGTTTTTTTAATTGCTAGAATATCATAAATAGAAATAAAGCTGGATAAATTATCCAGATTTTCCCGATATGATCACCTTTCCACTTGCTTCTACCTGTTCTGGTATAAATATTTAGAAATCTTGCTTTTAATGAGCAAAGTTTGTTTATTAATAAGGATATATGATTTTCCCAGGACTGGGAGCACTGGAAATTATAACTAAGTTATTAATAATTATTTGCTTATAAATATAATTACAGAAAATGACCCAGAAAAATATGCATTCTATCCTCTAGTTCAGGGATTTTCTGACACTTTATTGAGCAAGTTGTGTTGTAACTGGGCCCATTTCAAAGTAGCCATTCGAAATCTCTTCTGTATTTCTCTATCACATTTTTGTAAAATTATCATGGTTGCAGGAATACTTGAAAAGTGTATATTTTAGTTTCCTAAGATGTTCCATGAAATGGATTGGTTTAAATAAAGGGAATGTATTAGCTTCCAGCTTTGAGGCAGTGAAAATGTCCAAAACAAGGCATCACCAAGGTGATAGTTTTATTCCAAAGACTGGCTGCCAAATTTCTTAGCTCCTCTGCCCATGGCAAGGTACATGGTGTTGGTATCTCTTTTGTTTTCCATGTTTTATTAATTTTAGCTTCTTTCTTCCATGGCTTTTGCTCTGAGATTCATTTTCTTATAAAGCACACCAGTGATAGGATTAAGACCCATCCTTAACTGAAATAGCCTCCTCAAAAGGTCCTTTCTGCAATGGGTTTAAACTTATGGGAATGGATTAAATTTAAGAACATCTTTTCTTCCATGGTACACAGTTTCAAACCATCATAGCATACTACTATGTAATTTTGCAACCGTATCAGTTTTATAATTCATAAACATTTTATTAGGAGGTACAAATACCAAATCTAATTCATCAAGTCCATATTGGTGGTGATGTTCAAAGAGAAAAAAAAAAGTCTCTGCTCTGGTATTCTAATTAAAGTATCAATTGTTAAGTATTTAATAGAAATAGAGAATATAAGAAGAAAATATTTTAAATATGAGCATTGAAAGAAGAGATAAGTGAGACCAGTATCCCAGAGAAAACCAAGATTTAATAACCAAGTGGAAGAAAGGGTACCTAAAAGGGTGGAGAACAAATTTGGCCAAAAATTAAACAAATTCATTATTTCTGCATTTGGCTATGATGGACCAATTTGAAGCAGACCAAAGCTTGACAATTACAGCATAAAAATATCCAAATAAATTGTTTTAAAATCCCATTTTAGGTACACTAAGGAATTGATAAAGAAACAAGAATGAATAAACTACCATCCCAGAAAGAATATTTAAGAGGGAAAATGAAACTTTGAATTGTATTTCTTTATGGATAGTTGATTCTGTTTGTAGGCTAGAGGCTGAACATAGGGTTTTCCCCAGACAGTAGGTCATTATTGAATGACAGAGAAACCAGCACAAATAATTTCTGGTGTGAGCAAACAATGAAAAATACAAATTAATTTTCGAATGCATAGAATATTTTTTAAAAGGCATGTAGAAGACAGAGGTACATATTCACTAAAAAAGAGCATAAAGACATTATAAGAAGATCCACCTGTGAATCTGATATTGAAGTTCAGAAAAGTTTTTTTTTAAATAAATAGAATTAATACATTTGAGAAAATACATTGCACAAAGGAGGAAAAGAAGAATCAAATGGACATTCTAGAAATAAAAGGTAAGCATGGGAAATTAGATTAACTGCAGAATTGATGAAAGTAAAGACAGAAATAGTAAATATTAAGGAATATCAACAGAACATATCAACAGTAAGACACACATAGAAAAAATAAAAACAACAAAAGTTTTTAAAACACATGTAGAATATCTGAGACCTTACAAAGTTCTAATATATGCATACATGATTTCAAAAAGAGCTACAAAACATTGGGAATGTATGGTTACTGAAAAATAATGAATACTATTTTTTAAAAGACTGATAAATGGTATGAATCCATAGAATCAAGATACTTAAATCAGGCAAGAGAAATTAAAAGAAAATTACCCCTAATCATATGATATAAATATCCTGAAAAGAAAAGTCAATGAGAAATTTAAAATCCTACCAGAAGATGAAGACACATTATATTTAAAGAATAAATAAGAAGATTGGCAGCTGACTTTCTCAGGAAAACTGGTGAAATAAAAAAAGACAGCAAAATGTTTAGTACTTAATGTCCTGGGGGTCCTGGAATTACAAATCTAAATTTATATAAAGAAAATATTCCTTAGAAATGAAGTTAAAGTTTCAACTTCAACATGTAAAGAGCTTGTAAATTTTATAGGAGGTTTTACTCTTATTTTTACAACAAGAAATGAGCTCAACAAATTAAAATTAGTTAATTTTCTTGAATGCATCCAAGAACTGAACTAGCAGGGAAAACCACAGTGTCAAAATCTACAGAAACAGGTATGTACATAATGTCACAGGAAAAATCTGTTTACCTGGAGCAGAAACCATTCAAACCTTAGACTGGTTGAATTATGTGAATGATAATTTTGCCAAACTATTAGATCCGCAATGTGGACTATGATGGAGGGAGAAACTCCCAGGGCCTAAATAATAGTGAGGTCATCACACATTCATGTATTTTACCTCCAAGAACTACTCTGGATATAAAAGATTATTTCAAAATTTGAAAATTAATGAATAGAAGTTACTATTCAACAGTCCAAAGAAGAAAAATCATAAAATTATACATATTGATGCTAAAGTATATAAAATTATATGATGAAATCCAACACCACTTCATGATTAAAATTCTCAGGAAACTAGGAATAGATGTTATGCCAATTTGAGGCTATGTATCCCAGAAAGGCCATGTTTTTTTCCTGATCCAATGTTGTGGGGCATCCATGTTTCTTTTAATCCTGATTCAATATTGTGAGGTAGAAACTTTGATTGGATTGTTTCCATGGAGATGTGCCACACCCAGTTGTGGATATGACATTTTGATTGGTTTACTTCAATGGAGATGTGGCATACCTAACTGTGGGTGCCATCTTTTGAGTAGATGGAGATGTGACTCTGTCCATTCATTGTGGGTCTTCATTAGCTTTCTGGAGTTCTTTAAAAGAAGAAACATTTTGGAGAAAGCTCACAGCTGTCAGAGATATAGATATTTAGAGATGCTTGGAGAGCTGACAGAGACAGTGGATGCCTAGACATGGATGTTTGGAAATGCAGATGCTAGCACACATGGACATGTGTCTTCCCATAGGGTGATGAGAAAACCAGAATTCAGAGTTGTGTCCTGAAGGAGCTAAGTGAAGGCCCACAGATGCTTAGAGAGGAAACCACTGGCATCAGACACTGGAAACAATGGACCCAGGAATAAGGATAAGCAGATGCCAGCCACATGACTGCCCGTGTGAGAGACACTGGCCTTTCTTGAGGCTCTCTTTCTCTGGATCCCTTAGTTTGTACTTTTTATGGCCTTAGAATGTTCAATTTGTAACTTAATAAATTTCCTTTTTAAAAGTTCTTCCACCTAGAAAAACTCTAGGTAACCTTGGGATTAATGGCATGTATTTAAATACAATGACAAAAACCTGGTCCATAAAAAAATAAGTTGGATTTGATGAAATTAACAACTACTGCTCTCAGAAAGATGCAATTAAGAAAATGAAATTCATGCCACTGTCTGGGAGAAAATATTTTCAAATCATTCATTTGATAAAGGATTTGTTTCCAAAATATACAAAGAACTCATAGAACTCAATAATAAGAAAACAAACAAAGAGATTAGAAAACGGGCAAAAAATATGAACAACCTCAGCTAATAACATATGCAGCTGAGAATTAGCAAAGGAAAAATATTCCCAACCAAATTGGTCTTTGAGAAATTACAAATGAAGACAAAAATGAGATACCACTATCATCCTTTTAGAATGGATTGGAATATAACCTGAATAAATCAAATTTTGGTGTGTATGTGGGAAAGCAGGAACTCTCAAGCACTACAGTAGGAAAGGAAAATAGTTCACAGGCACTTAGGATGAGATGTTGACCATTTCTCACAAAGCTAAATGTCATTTTAGCATGCAATCAAACAACCCTGCTCCTAGATATTGATCTAACTGATTTGAAAACTAATGTCCATTAAAAAAAAAACCTGAATGTATATTAATAGCATATTTTATTCACAATTACTCAAAACTAGAACTAACAATATTTTTTCTTAAATAAATGAATGGATAAATAAACTATGGAAGATAGTTTATTAGCAATAAAGAGACAGGAACAGGAAATGAACTATCAAGCCACAAAGAAACATGGCTAAAACTTAAAAACATATTGTTTAATGAAAAAAAAGTCTAAAAATTCTGAAAAAGATATATACTGCATGATTCCTATATGTTCTTCTTAAAAAGGAAAAAAAGTAAAGATTGTAAAATTTCAATGGTTTCCAAGTGTTTTGGGATTAGGAGTGCATTGATTAGGTGAGAGTGGGTAACTTTAGGCTGATGATACCTAGTCTGTATGACACTTCATTGTGGAAACATGAAATTATTCATTTCTCAATTTCCATTGAAAGTCATAGTACAAAGAGTAAAAGTATACAAATTAAAATAAACTAAAAGTATACAAATTAAAATAAAATCATTTATGTTGGAGTAATCCCAGAATATGAAAAAAACAATCTGACTGTGTTGAAAATATATTAAATATCTTTGCAAAAAGGAGTGTAGAAAATATATTGACACAAGTAACTCTGCAAATGCATAGAGTCTCTAAAATTAAAGAAAAAAGAAACTGCAAGTTAGCACTGTCCTCTAGTTGATAAAGTTTTATACCCATAGAGATGAAGCTAAACAATTCTGGTACAACTCTATAAGTATACCAGAACTGATCAATTAAGTAATGAAATGGATATGATGGGAGCAAAGTTTCTCACTGTTGGAGTGGGACTTCATAGAGAAGAAAGGGGAGTAGGCTAGAATGATCATGTGGTAATAAATTAATATTGGAGACATCACTATGACCTTATATTTAGTTAAATATAAATACAAATGAATATGTATAGAAATATTCACTGTGTATTATACGTGGTTTTGTATAAACACATATATTTATTTTTCTGTTGGAGGGCTTAGAAGCAACACTAGCGATGAGCAAATGTGACCCTCAAATATTTATGGTATATTTTTCCAATAAAAGAAACCATGGCTCCTCAGAAAAATGGCTGGTTCTACACTAGGGCAGTAGTTATATAATATGATCCTGAAACTTCTTGTAGTACCAGAAATTAAACAAGCTCTCAAAAAACCCATAAAATTGTGAAGGGATATGAAAGGAACATAGAAGTCAACTGAAAGAAGTACAAATGATCAAACCTCGAACTATTTGAGAAACAAAAAAATTAATTGGCATTGGATCATAATCCAAAATATGAAAGAATCCATGTATTCTGTTTTACTTTCTTGACTTCTAAAACAAATGCCATGCAATTGGTTAGGTTAAACAAGAATAATTTATTGGTTCATGGTTTTGAGGCTAGCGGAAGTCCAAAATGTAGGTGCTTTCTCCCAGAAGATTATGATGCTCTGAGGCTGCCAGCAATCCTGGGACCTTGGCTTTTTTTTTTTTGTCACATGGCAGCCTCTTCTCGTTTCTCTGGGTTGCACTGGTTTCCAACCCCTTCCCATGGCTTTCTCTCCATGTGTCTGAATTTCATTCTGTTTATAAAGGGCTCCAGTAATAGGATTACAATCCATCCTGGTTCACTTGGGCCACACCTTAACTGAAGTAACCCTCTCAAAAGGTCCTATTTAAAATGAGTTCACGCCCACAGGAATGGGTTAATTTTGAGAACATATTTTCTAGGGCACATCATTAAAAACCACAAGTTCATATTGATACTAGTAATATCAATATGAGAAGACATGACAGATCAATGTAGCTTGATATACTGGATGAGATCTTGGAGCAGGAAAAGAACATTAGGTTGACTCTAAAGATCTCTGAAAATAATATGGGGCTTAGAAAATAATGATTGTTATTGTCCACTATAGAGGTAGAAGAATTCCCACTCAAAATTTGCTTCAGATGCTGAGACTAATGATACCATAAACACACCGAAAAGGTATGAAAATGTTTGTCACTTACATAATTGAGGTTTCAGGGGCTTTCTTATTAACTTGCCAAGATGTAGGACACAAGGAGAAAAGAAATAGGTGAGGCTTAAATATTGCCCGCAGTCAAACATGAAAAAATGGTATCAGTCTCCTCATTACAGTAATGTCTCAGTATTAGTTCATTAATTGTATCAAATGCACCATACTACTTTAGGATGTTAATATTAGCGGTAACTAGCTATGGCTGATATGGGGATTCTTTACTAGTCTGCTAATTATCCTATAAATCTAAAACCGCTCTAAAAATAAGATTTATTTTAAAAAAATGAAGGTGAACTGAAGCATACACAGAAAAAAAAGGAGAGATAATTTGTCATACAAGAACCTGCACTTAAAAAATAACAAAAAACACTAACATGATCTAGGCAGAAAGAAAGTATTCTCAGATATAAATATGAAAATCCAGGAAGAAATGAGAAATAGTTATCTGGTACAATATGTGAATATTGACTATAGCAAAGTACTTGTAATGTTTTATGAAATTTACAATGTGAGAGGCATTAGAATGGCTGACAAAATGAGGGAGGTGGTAAATTAAGGTGTTTAAAATTGTAAAATAAGTAAGGAGATGATAAAAATAAAAAGCTGTACTTCATTTCCTAAATCAATGATGTATCCTCTTCTCTGTATGGCAATCATTAAAATATTAGTAAAATAATTATATAAAAATGTTAATAATTTAAATATGTAATAATAAAATTGATTAATCTAAAAAGGGAATAAGAACAACATAGAACAAAAATGAAAAGGGGGGCGGGCCGTGGTGGCTCAGCGGGCAAGAGTGCTTGCCTGCTATGCCGGAGGACCCCGGTTCGATTCCCGGCCCCAGCCCATGTAAAAAACAAACAAACAAACAAAATATAATAAAAATAAGAAAAATGTTTAAAGATGTTTCCCTTTCTTCCTCCCTTCCTTCCTTCCATCCTTCCTTCCTTCCTTCCCTTCCTCCCTCTCTCTAAAAAAAAAAAAAAAAAAAAAAAAAAAAAATGAAAAGGGCCAAATAGAAAATTGTAAGTTGGTCAATAAGAACCAAATTATATCAGTATATAAATCAGAAGTAAATGAACTTAAAATTAAATGTGTCAACTGACCATTAATCATTGTTCATGGGCTGATTTAGTTTCTAAATTTAAGTTAAGAGTATGGCACAGTCATTATCTTTCAGTTATTAGACACAAGGGGTATACTTTTAGATGAAAATTCTGGTTCAAAATAGTGTAAGAATTGATGGTACAAAGTTTCTAATTATAAAAACAAACATATATATTGGGATACCTATGTTTATCAATTTACAAATTATTTATATAGTATATTTGTTCTAATCCTCAAAAGTTACGTGCTGCATATGGCACTTAATATAAGGGACAGTTTATAATAAAGGCATAAAGATTATTAAAAATAAATTCTGAAATTCTTAGATAAGAATATTGCATAATCAGCAGAAATAATTCAATTTGTACTATAAGAAAAATTACAAGAGTCCTTTGTCTTTTTATCAGAAAGTACAACCTGGTTTGCCATATAAGTACTATTTGTACAATGATCATGATTTTTAAGATAGTTCAAACAGAAACCTCTAAATTATACTCCCACCCCAGAATATAAATTTGCTTTGTGCCCTGACATTTTGTTTTGTTTTGTTTTGTTTTGCCTGTTGTGTTCATTTGAAGTTGTATATATCCCAGAAAAACACCTTTAATCCATTCCTGTGGGTGAGAAACCGTTGTAAATAGAACATTTTGCTGAGGTCATTTCAGTTAAGGCATGTTCCCCTTCAGTCAGGACGGGCTTTAATCCTATCACTGGAGTCCTTCATAAGTGAAATGAAATTCAGACTCAGAAAGAGAAAGTCACAGAGGAAGCAGGTAGAATGTGAATGACAGAACCTGAAAGATAATGGAGAGGCCAGAGAAGCCAATATGTGCATCGCCATGTGACAGAGAAGCCAAGGTCCAAGAATTGCTGGCAGCCTGGAAAGAAAGCAACACCTGATGATACCTTGATTTGGAATTTTTTCCAGCCTTAAACCTTGAGCATAAATTCCCATTGTTCAACTTAACCCATCTCATGATATTTGTTGAGCAGCCTAGGAAACTAAAACATCTGTTTTACCAAAGGCTCCTCCTTCTATATTCACTTTGAAATACTAACTACGATTTACAAAATCTCTTAAGTGTTTTTGGAATGTTTAGCAAGCACCATGAAATTAAAACTTTTCAAAATAGTATTCTGTATATAAAGCTAAACATATTTTTCCAACGCATATACCAAAATATTGGTACCTACCTTGGATATTTTAATCACCACAATGATGGAGGATTGCCATACTTACGTAAATATAAAGAAAAAAAGATACACTGAAATTAACTGAATGCAAATTCTGTAGTGAGCATTAAAACACACACACACACACAGATGCATACTAAATTATGCATTTTCTTCATTACCCTAAAATAAATCATAGAAAGATCTAAGAGAATGTGTATGAGGCAATTTTCTATATTCTAATCCAATTTTAACCTTTCCTTATGTTTTCCTATTACTGCAAATCCTTTTCTCTTTTTCCCAACTTTCTTGTCTTATGCTGATCTGTGCTGAATTTTTACTCTTTTGTTCTAAAAAGATATTACTTTTATGGAAGTTAAAAATGTATATACTTAAGAATATCAAATATATACACAGAGAATATTATATCTGTTTAATTAAAATACATTATTTTATATAACATATTTTATTGTAAATATACATATTATATGTATATAATATAGTGTGTGAATGCATACTACATACTATGAGTAAAATGACTAATCCAATGTACTAAGACCAAAAATATGATTTAATATAATTCCTGATAAAAATTCACATTAGCATTATTTCTTTCAGTTCACAACTTATATTTTGTGTCATTACTTTAACAGACCACTGAATTTTCTTAGGAAAGGGAAAACGAGAAGAAAGCTTTCCATAGATGTTTCCTTTCTTGCTGTCTTTGTTCTGAATAACAATGATGAAGTCAGAAAGAGAATTGTGCTGCCTAGACTTCAGAATTCAGAATTTTGAGTTTATTTTAGCAGCAATAATAATATGACATACATATCAAAATATATTGTTGATACTGCGCTTACCTTGTAATGAGAGAAGTAAATATTGTCTTCTAAAGAACAAAGTATTCAAACTAACAACAAAATGGGGTAATATCAGAAAGCAGTTTCAGATGGGATAAATTCCTAATATGCATTAAATTATTAGCTCTTCCCAAAATACTTGCATTATGAAGAACTCTTGCTCTTAAATATTTTCAGTATTATCAAGAAGCTAGTTACAAGGTATGCATAACAATTCAATTATGAAGAAATCAAAATATTGTATTATTACATCACTGATATTCAAAGTAACACAGCAGGATTATGATAAATGTTCAAATATAATCAAGCTAGGAGATCCAGTTTTTATCTGAATAATATTCATATTATTACGATATTCTGTAATTTATACCAATTTGGTTCTATTTTATTTAATTTAGAAAGCCTTCTTGGCAATCAATTTTTATAATGGAAGAAAGTCCTTAGGAGAAAATCAAATATACTGAAGTAAATCAAATCCACATTTAATTATAAGAATACAATTATCTTTGGTAAGTGAGGTTAAAAATTTATCTTTGAGGTTTTCTCTTCATTTTCTGAGAATTTTAAGAGTTTTAGATCTTACTGCTAAGTAAGATCAGTGGAGGATAAAAACAAAAGTAAGAAGAAGGGAAGAGATTGATGAACAAATGCAGTAGACATGATGAAACAATTATCTATCTCAAGTATATGAAATTAAGGATGTCCAACTCACTGACACAGTCAGCAGAACTCTGAGAAACCTGAATATTGGAATAAGTATAAGGCTTGAGGAGGGAATATGCCCAGGTGTCCTAGTTTGCAAGCTGCTGGAACGCAACATACCAGAAACAGAACAGTTTTTAAAAAGGGGAATTTAATAAGTTGCAATTTTATAGCTCTAAGGCCAAGAAAATGTCCCAATTAAAGCAAGTCTATTAAAATGTCCAAATTAAGGTACCAATAAGAGGTTACCTTTACTCAAGAAAGGCTGATGATATTCAGGAAAGGTACATGGTGAACATGGCAATGCCTGCTAGTTTTCTCTCCAGGCTTCTTCTTTCTTGAAGCTCCCTCAGGACCATGTTTCTTCATCTCCAAAGGTCTCTGGCTGCATGGGCTCTGGTAGTTCTCGTGGCCATGCTGCTCTCTCCAAAATATGTCCTCTTTTAAAGGATTCTAGTAAACTAATGAAGACCCACATGGAATGGGTAGAGTCACATCTCTCTCTAATCAACGTTAAGGATTGGGCATGTCACATCTACAAGGATGATGTGATGATCTAATCAAGGAGCTTTTCTAAGGTGCGTAATTCTCTCAAACCGCACACCAGTGAATATGAGAACAGAAAACACATACCAATCCCAAAATCTCAGCATGAATGGTTCTGATATTTATCTTAGGGTAAAGCAATAAGTGATAGAATATCAATAAGTGATAGAAGTGAGAAACAAATATGAAGGTCCTAAATAACATGAGCTATCTACAACTTAAGGTGAATTTGATAGCAAAGAGAAGAACTCTGAATTTTCTTTGAAGTATTAGGTGCTGCGGAGTTCTGGCAAGGCATTTACAAAAGTGGTTTCAGGGACAAGATAAATGTGGTTTGATTTTGCATAAATGATGAAAGCTATTTAGGGTAATCATCACAATAAGAAGACAACTACATAAACACTCAATCCAAACTAGAACAACAGCAAAAAATCTTGGGGTTACATTAATCCCTTACAAATAAATTTAAAATTTAGCAAAAAGATAAGAGTATGATGGAAGCTAGGATGAAATTTCTGTACACTGGGAAAAGAGAAGATTTCACAAATTATATTCTGTAGAATTCATTCTAGGTTTTAAACATGAAGATGCAATCTTTAGATTCATACATGCAGTTAAAAGCAATGAGCTTTTTATATTTACTCATATTAAAGATCTTAAACTGTATGATTAAGATATAAAACAAATAATGAAGAATATCTACAGTATATGAGTAATTTATAGAAAAATACTATTACATTCTCTGCAATATTTTTAGTGCAGTCTTATTGCATCTAAGGATAGAAATATGTAGGCATATAAGAATTTTACAATGGTATTAAGCATTTATATTATTAATATAATTAAAATATCATTGTATTATTAGTTAGGGTTCTCTAGAGAAACAGAATCAACAGGGAACACTCACAAATACAAAATTTATAAAAGTATCTCACGTGACCACAGGAACACAGAGTCCAAAATTCGCAGGGCAGGTATGTGAAGCCAAGGATTCTGATGGAGGGTCTGGACGAACTCCACAGGAGAGGCTCACCAGCCAAAACAGGAAGAGTCTGTCTCTTCTGAATCCTCCTTAAAAGACTTTCAGTGATCATATTAAGCATTACTCATTGCAGAAAACACTCCCTTTTGGCTGATTACAAATGTAATCAGCTATGGATGTAGCTGACATGATCATGATTTAATTCTGTGAAATGTCCTCATCGCAACAGACAGGCCAGCACTTGCCCAACCAGACAAACAGGTACCACCACTTGACCAAGTTGACACATGAACCTAACCATGGCAATCATTAACATATAATAGGAAATCATCCTAAAATCAATCTAGGATAAACCTAACTAGAAATTGTAATATTTAAATGTGCATATCTTTGACTCTTCTGTTCTAGATCAAAGGCTCTACTTTATTAAATTGTGTATAACAATATATGCTCTAGGGTCTTTGTTGTAATATTATTCATAAGGTAGGTAGTATAAAATAACCTAAATATAATTCAGGAGGCAATAATCAAATAACTTAAAGTAAAATCATATTATGGGATGCCATTAAAATGTTAATGTAATATTTATTAAAATAATGAAGAAACTTTTTAATGTATAGTTTAGGGTACAGCAGAAGAATAATGAAAATGTATCTATAATTTTGGAAAGCAGGATCTTTGCAGTGATAGAAGTGAGAAACAAATATGAAGGTCCTAAATAACATGAGCTATCTACAACTTAAGGTGAATTTGATAGCAAACAGAAGAACTCTGAATTTTCTTTGAAGTATTATATTGGGCAGTGCGATGGTGGTTCAGTGGCAGAATTCTTGCCTGCCATGCCAGAGACCCGGGTTCAATTCCCAGTGCCTGCCCATGTTAAAAAAAAATAATAATCATCTTACATTTTACCTCTGCATAAAAAATTCCACTACCCCCTCCTGATTATACATCTATTCTTCTGAGTATTTGTTTTGCTACCAGGTAATTATCTGTATTTGTTTCTCATTTTATGCAAATTTAATTAATTTTAGGAAGATATTTATTGAGGTATCATTGTCATGAAGAAAACTATACATATTTCAAATGCAATTTGGCAAGTTTTGATATATATGTATACACCCACAAAACCACATCCACAATCAAGATAACATTCCCATCACTGCCCAGTTTTTTGTAAATGCTTCCAAATAGTTTAACTCCCACCTCACCCCTGACAACTGATATTCTAATTTCTGCCACTCAATATTAATTTGCATTGTCTAGAATTTATATAAATGGTATCATACCATATATACTCTCATTTTTGGTTTGGTTTTTTTTACTAAAATTCATCCATATTGTTGAGAATATCATTAGTCCATTATCTTTATCGTTGACTATTATTCCATTGTGTGGAAATATTACCATTTGTTATTAGAAATGTTGTGTGTTTACAGAAAAATTATGCATAAAAATGCAGACTTCCTATACACCACTCTATTAGTGTAGTACATTTGTTACAACTCATGAAAAAACATTTTTATAATTGTACTATCAACTGAGGTCCATTACTTATATCAGGATTCACTGCTTACATTGTACAGTCCTGTGTTTACTGTGTGTTTTTATTTTTATTCTAGTGACATATCCACAACCTAAAATTTCCCACATTCAAATATATAATCCAGTGCTGTCAATTATATTTGAAGGAACAATTTTAGGTAAATTTGGATTATTCACAGTTTTTTGTAAATTTGCCTATTATTTTGAAATGTTTTTCCACTTGATTTCCCACCATTAGTTTGTTTACTCATTAGTTCAGTGTTGATTTTGTTTTTAATTTGAAAAGCATGTATTTAGTGTCAGATTGCCTTTATTTAGCATGTTGTCATTAATGGGATACAAGATCAACACACACAGACACACAATCAGTGGCAATTTAAACATAAGAAATAATAATCTGAAAACTAAGAAAAAAATTTCATTTGCAGTAGAAATTGAAAGAAAAAAAAACTAAGAATAAATTCAAACAAAATGTAGAGGACTTGAACATGGAAAACTACAAATCGTTACTGAAAGAAATTAAAGAAAATCTAAATAAATGTTCATGCTCATGGCTTGTAAGACTTAACGTCATTAAGATATCAATACCTCCCAAAGCAATTTACAGATTCAACACAGTTTCAAGCAAATTAAAGCAGTCTTATTTGCAGAGATAAAAATGCTAATCATCAAGTTTTATGGCAGGAAACAGGCCCCATATAGACAAACCAACTTGAAGAAAAGAACAAAGTTGGAGGACTCACACTTTGCAATTTCAAAACTTATTACAAATCTGTAGTTATAAAACAGTATCATACTGGCACAAGGAAAGCTATAAAGACCAGTGGAATAGATTTAAGAGTTCTGAAATGAACTCATATTTATGGCAAATTGATTTTTTTACAAGGTTGCCAAGTTCACTCAATGAGGAAAGAATAATTTCTTCAACAAATTGTGCTGGGAAAACTGTGTATACACAGCAAAAGAATGAATGTGAACCCCTGGCTCACACCTTATACAAAAATTAACTCACAATGAATCAACAACATAAATATAAGAGCTAAAACTTTAAAATCTTAGAAGAGAATATAGGGAAATATCTTCAAGTCCCTGTACTAGATAACACATTCTTAGACTTTATACCAAAAGCACAGGGAAAAAAAAGGGATTGAAAAACAAAACAAAACAAAACAAAAATCTGGATTTCATCAAAAAAAAAAAAAAACTTTTGTGCATCCAAAGACATTATTAAAAAAGTAAAAAGACAATCAACAGAATGAAAGAAAATATTGGAAATATTAGACTGTTAAGGGTTTAATATCCAGAATATACAATGAAAATCTACAATTAAACAAAAAGATATAAAATCTAATTTAAAAATGGGAAGATGACTTGCAAAGATATTTCTCCAAAAAGATGTACAGATTACCAATAATCACTGGAAAAGATGCCTCATTAGCTTTTAGGGTAATGGAAATTAAATGCCAATGAGAATGAGACATCCCTCACACCTACGAGGATGGCTATTATTAAAAGAAAACAAAACGGAAAATATCAAGTGCTGACAAGAAGGAGCAAAGATCGGAACTCTAGTACATTGCTGATGGGAATTTAAAATGATACAGCCACTATGAAAGCAGTTTGTTGGTTCCTCAAAAAGTTAAATATAGAATTGCCATGACCTATTTGAACTGAAGATCCCACTTCTAGGTATTTATCCAAAAGAATTGAAGGCAGGGACTCTAACAGGTTTTTGTACACCAGTGTTCATAGTGGCATTATTCACAGTAGCCAAAGGTGGAAGCAACCCAAATGTCCACTAAGAGATGTGTGAATAAACAAAATGTGGTATATACGTCCGAGGGAATATTACACAGCCAAAAATGGAATGAATTTCTGATACATGCTACAATGTGAATGAACCTTGAAAACATCATGTTGAGTGAAATGTCACACATAAAAGCACATATATTGTATGATTCCACATAGTTATATGAACTAACTAAAATATGCAAATGTATAAAAACAGAAGAGATTACAGCTTGCCAAGGGTGGTGGGAGAGGGAGAATGGAGTGTTAATGCATAATGGATTCAGGGTTTTGTTTAGGGTGATGGAATGTTTTGGTAATGGATAGTGGTAAGTGTAGCACAACACTGTAAATGTAACTAACCTTGCTGAATTTTATTCATGGAGTGGGTGAGATGATACATGTTTCCCAATTTCAAACAAAAGCGAGAAAAGGACTAAAGAGATAATGACAAATGTAATACATGATCCTGATCTGGATCCAATAATTGGAGAGATAACAAATTAAAGAGATAAGGATATATTGTATGCTTTATATAAATGTTAAATTTCTGGTACTTGGTAAGCGTGCTTATGGAAGTTACCTGAGTGAATGTCTTTCGACCTCCGGAAATATAAATGGAAAATGTATGCAATATACACTCATATATTTAGAAAAAGAAATAGATGATAGATTTTATATAGATATAGTTATATGATATAGATAGATGATATAGAGATAGAGACATAGAGATGATGAATAAGTTATAGATACAAAGATAGATAGAATGAGATAACAAAAACAGCAAAATGTTAAAAGTTGGTAAATCTGGGTATCTGCGTAGAGGATATATTGAAGTTCTCTGTATTGATCATGTTTTATTTTTACAACTGTACTGTAAGTTTTAAATTATTACAAAACAAAAGCCTTTAAAAAAGCTTTAAGATAAGTTACAAGTCCTCTATAATAGGAATTATCACAAACACTCCCTTTATAGCATAAAAATGAAAAAGACTAAATGTCTAATTGCTGTGTATTAGTTAAATAAATCTGTACTTATGCATATAAATAATAGAATGCAGGCTTTGAAACTATGATATATATTATTTTTCATTTTTTCAGAAAACCATGTATGTTTAATGCATGTGTATAAAGTTGTTTATGTCTTTTGGGAATAATTTTAAAAAAAACAAACATCTACAAAGGTAGTATATTAATATTAATGATCCCAAGACGACAAGTAATTGAAATATTTATTGTTGGTAATCTAAATTTTAATGTTTCTTTAAAAAGGTCATACTATTCTTATTTTCATAATATAGAAAGAATAAATAAGTAAAATATTAAACCCCAAATAAGTATCTAAAATATTTATTGTTTTCCATTGAGTTTGATCATTGAATTATTTTGCCATTTTTCTGGCTATTTTAAGGGATATTTATTCCTGGATTATTTTAAGGATTCTAGTTATTCTCTTATTTACCGTATAGAACTGGGCTGCGATCTGTTTCTTTTTGCCTTTGCAACACATTTTATGCCTAAAATCACACAAACTAAATGTCTTCGCTTATTTAACCCCAGGTATGTTTCTTTGATGCAAATTAGAATGAAAAATTAATGCACAAGGCCACGGTGGCTCAGTGGCAGAATTCTCGTCTGCCATGGCAGAGACCTGGGTTCTGTTCCTGATGCCTGCCCATGTAAAAATAAATAAATAAATAAATAAATAAATAAATAAATAAATAAAAACAATGCACAAAGCAGAATATTATTAAAGATTTCCTTTTGAATGCTAGTGTATTAATTATAGTCGTTTTATAAAGTCCTCCTCCCTTAGTTACATCCAAACTATTTCATATTTCTTTTCAGAGCCCCAACTTCAATCTGGTTAAAAGAAATTGTTCCTCATGCCTTAGAATATTATCAGTTTTTGTTGAAAATTTTCATCTCTTTGCGTGTTTTACTTGATATCTCAATGGGAAGGGGGAAAATAATTTATATATTCAAATTTTTATGCTTCCATATTGATATAACAATATGCTGATCTTAATTCATATTGTAAATAGTGTCTTCTGCCACAAAAAATGTGAATTAACAATACAATATGCACTATTTTCTTTCATCTTAACACCTAGTTTTCATTTTGTTTCTTTGTTTTTGTATGCTGTATGTCAGGGATCACATTTCATTGTTTTTCCATGTGAGTATCACTTTACTGCAGAACCATTTGCTGAATTTTTATTTGTCTAGGTTTTCATTTTTTTGCTTGCTTGCTTGTTCAGGAGGTGCATGGGCCGATGATCAACCCGGGTTCTCCCGCATGGCAGGCAAAAATTCTACCACTGAACTGCCCTTGTACCCCCTTGTTTTGCTTCATTTTTAATGCAGGGATTTCTAAAAAAGTCAGGTATGTGTTTTGTGTGAAAATTTAACCAGAGATTACTTCGCCATGCATACTTGTAAAGTCCAATTATCGATTGCAAAGATAAAAATTTCCCTTCATGTTGAAGCTGACTTCAACAAGCTCCCACAACTTGAAAACCATGACAGAAAACTGCTCATCTTACTGTTTATCACAGAGGCATTGGCCTTTAAATACTGAAAAGAGCTTTATATAGAATTCAATTATAGGTTTTGAAAGACAAAAACAGATACAAGAAAATAATTTCAAAAGGTAGTATTTAATGTTTACCAACCATAAAATAGTTTTGTGAAGTTGAAATACACTATCCATTTCCAAAGATCAAATTTATGGTATATATTGAATATACTTACTATTAATTAATAAGCAGAGTTAATAGAGAAACTAACGCATCGCTAAAGAACTTCAGGGATTTCCCCAATTTTACTATGCATTAAAATCAATTTGAAAAGCACTCTCTTGAGCTAAATAATGAATGTTAGATGTTTATTTATATAACCAGATTTCTGCCTTTATAGTCACATACAACTTCCTTAAAATTGCACCAATATAGCAAAATCTAGCTGCACTGTTATAATCTTGACTTTGACCAATGCTTTGACCTTTTTTTCAATTTTGAGAGAATTCAATTTCTTCAGATGTTACATTCCTAACTTTGTCTTTATTATGTCTCACATTTTTATTTTAATTGGTATTTTTAATATTTATTAATGAAATAAAAATGTACAAATAAAAACTATCATACAAAATACATGCAATGTAACTAAGAAATGATTGTCAAAAACAATATTTTGTTTGAAGTTCTACCCAGTCATTATTCACCATCTTGTGCTTAAAAACATTCAGGAGAAATCTAATAGAACCCTAGCTTGGAATAAAATTTCCTCTTATACTTTACTTTTCATGCATATCATTTGCTGCTCCCTGATAAGTATTATATAAATTGCTTATACTGAGGTATTCACCATTCCCTAACTACCATATGCCTTTTAAGTCTTCAGACCCTTAGAAAGACTTTCTGTCAATTGGCTCACCCATCTCTTATATGTCCAAATTTTTTTTCCACATCTATATTAAAAGGGACATCTCTGCCACTCTTATTCACTATCTGTGAATCTATACATTTAAAGTCATTCACTACAAATGGGTCTGAACCAAGATTGGCCAACTTCTTTGGAATATTCTAGTTAGATAAATGAGAAAGAAACTGTTTCTTTTAATATTTAATATTTGAAGACCATTATTAAAGTACTTGGAGGACTTCCCTTCGATTATTATACAGCTCTTCAAGATACAGGCTAAAAAACATGAAAGTACAGCTTTATTTCCCATGTATTGTTTTTCAATGGTGCATTATCCATAAAATGCATTATTTAAATCCATATAGCATAAAAGCGACTAAAATAAATTTATAGGAAAAAAAGTGAATAGTCCCAGACTGACATTTTGCTTTAGTTCCTAAAATGTCTATATGATTGAATTCAGCAGTTAAATAAAACATAATATAGAGTTCTTGTTATCCAGAGGACCTAGGATATAATCACATTCCTATTATCTATTGCTTAACCTAAACTTGACTTTTTTGATTTTTTTTTTCCTTTTACTCAATTATTCATTCAACAAATATTTGAGGATCTCTTATGTGCTGGGCACTTTATTAAGAGCTTAAGACACAGTTATTTAAAACTGAAATCTGCCTTCATACAATTACATTATAATAGTAAAAACAAATAAATAACAGACATAGTACATAAATAAATTGCACATTTTGTAAGGGAAAGAGAAGTGCTATAGACAAAAAGTAGAGCATGGTGAATTGATTTGGAAATGTAGGGATGGGATGATTAGTTATAGTTTTGAATAAATGATTATAATGTAAATAAAGCTTTTAAACTATCTCAATGAGATAGTCTGCATTGACAGAGGGAGTTAGATGTAGCTATGCCTCAGGAAATACTGTTCCAGAGAGGAAACAACTAGTGGTAAAGTCCTAAGGTAAGGTAAAAGCTCAGCACATTCTAGAAAGAGAAAGGAGACAACTGAACAGGCAGAAACTAAATCAGAATACTGAGATACTTTTAAAGTGTAATAGAAGATTGGATCACATCAGACTTTAAAGAGTGTTTTTTGGGGGTTTTGCTTTTGACAGAATTGTGTGAATTTCTCAATTTTATTTGTATTAAAATATTTGAATTTACAAACATTACTTTTCTTTAATTATAAAAATATCACATCCAGAGCAATGTAAAGGATGTGTCATATAGTACGGAAATTTTCTGAAATGACAGTCTTATCTTGTTTGATATTTTTAATACTGTTTTTTCCCACTTTTTCTATGAGACTTAGCTACTAACAGAGCTACTTATTTGTAAAACAGCTACAATTAATTGTAAGCCTCACCAGAAAATTAAATACTTATATATCTGCAAAGTTATTAACACAATTACTAATGAGACTATTGGAGGATTCTTATGCACAAAAAAGAGAAAGTAAAATTCCATGAAGATATTCCATTTTGCTATCTTATAGTTCACACACTTTCAATTAAAAAAGATTAGAGTTAAATGGCCATTCCAATTATGAAGGTTTTATACTGTAATAAAGAAGGGTAGTAGGAAAAGAAGCTGCATTACAAAAGTGATGCTTCTATATAAATAGAAAAGTGAATAATAGAACATTTTGGTGCACTGCCTGAAAAAAATTATGTGATTTCAGTAAAAATGAAGAGATGTCTTGGTCCCTAAGCATAACTTATTATATGAATATATTTGTTCAATATAAGATAAAGTCAGACAAAATTGTTCCCACCTTCATCTTTGTAAAAAAAATAAAAGCTTTCAGAATTATTTTCTATCTTTCACTTAAATAATTCGCGCCGTGACTCAGTTCAACCTCATAATACACAATAATCCTGACATTCTGTTGGCGTTCTTTCATATACGTTTTCTTACTGGTTTAAAATTAATTTAAGCCCATTCTGTTAACAGTACGCTTCAGGGATATAGCTGGATTGAAGGGTGCACTAGGGTAGAACTGGATATTCTGATTTTTCACTTATTTGTGCTATTATCTCCAACAGAGATATTAGTCAAAGACTAAGAGACATCAACCTTCTGTCATCAATCCACGTATAATCAACTGTAAGCTCTGAAAGTAGTACACAGATAAATCACTAAAGCCATGAAACATCCAGATGAGATTTGCCTCTGAGTATTTGGTTATTGTAAAAATGAAAGCAAAAAGGATTTTATTTATTGTGTTTTATTACAGTATTAGGTAATATCTGTTTGAAGAAGCAAAAACCCGTCTAAGCTCTCTCTAGTTTCTGGGTCTTGTTTTAATTCTGGATTTATGGTTTTGAAATGCAATTTTGTCTATTATTTACCAACACTGTATACACCATTAATCTTAATTCATCTATTGATATATCTTTATTTATAAAATGAAAACAGAGAGAGGAAAAGAAAATTTTGAAAAGATATGCTTATTTCAAAATAAATTAAGCTTTATACCTGCTCTCAATTATCTAATCATCAAATATGAAGGAAAAATTTTTATAAACTAATAACTAAAAGTTACTATAGAAAATACTATAGAAAATATATCAGAGATATTTGCAAAACAATTGGAAGTAGGGAGAAAAGAGCAGAGCTGTGGCTCTATATTCTCTCTTGGAGATTTTTAAGTGATTTTATAACTGTTGATAATAATTGCAGCATCCGTTGGTTAACTAATATCTAAATGTTATTAGATTGTTATATGTTTTCTAGCATCATCAGTAATGTCTTTAACAAAATGCCTAATATGTTGGGATGTTCTACTTATGCATCAAAAACACTGAACTTAGCAAACTATTGAATTGTGCAAAAATTAACCCAGTGTTAGTTCATATGACTAGTTTGTTTATTGGCGAGTAAATACAAGAGGGCCACTGTCTTCATTTGGGTCCTAAAAAATTGATGCTGATACAGGAACGATATGTAAGTGATTTTTCAAAGAGTGTTCTCAGTTGAAAATAGAAGAGGAATGTAGTCTTAGAAAGGAAAAGAGGCTAAATACTTGAAGGTTAATCTGAACTCTATATAACTGGGAAGCAACCTTCTGGGAACTCTGGAGATGAGGTAGGTCGCACCTCAAGGTTGTTCCTATCAGAATCTTAAGGGAGGTTTACTAGCACAAAACTTCACATGCCAATTATTGAAGAGGATAGAATCTGCTAAAGGCACTCTGGAATTCCACAAATTTAAAAGTTTTATTTAGTTTCCTAAATAAAATAAGTAAGATTATTAAGAGATATTAGAAAATCTCAAAATTCAGAGAAAGATAATGACTTCTCACAGAAGACCCACATACTGGTCAAGTAAATATCCTTTCCTCCTTATTCTATTTTGCAGCACATTATAACTTCTTGGTATACTAATATTTGTGAAATTATTCTAAGAGGTTGTATGAAATTAAATTTTAAGTCTGCAACTAAACTCTATTATTAATTTCCATGATATAAAATTATTGGATATGAAAATGATAAATGACACAATTACTAACAAGATATATATTTGGGTACTTTTGACCATCTCATTCACTCATTATAATTTAAAATAATGTGTTAAATTTGACTTAAGAAGATGCTTTTTAAAAAGTTTAACTATAAAATAAATATGAAAAGAGAAAATACCAACAATATATCAATTGATTAAAAAAATCACTTTTTCAAACATGTTATGTTGTTTTATATACTGCTTTTGCTTTAAACTCTTGTCTCTTTCCTGCATTACAAACCACTATTTCCATTCAAGCTTTGACCCAAAATAAGAAAAATATGAATGTGGACATGCTAAGTTAGAAAGGAAATCATGACAGATTTTGTCACAGAGGTGTTATTTGGGCTCTTGATACAGCTGGCATTTATTCATGTAAATCATGTAAGGTAATTATATAGTTAAGTTTGTTTCTATCCATAGTTATTGACTAACCCAATATTTTCTTATTGATATGCAAAGCTGCCTCTGATATTTCAATATTTATTATATGTGAAGGTCTGTTTCAGGATTTTGTATTTTTTTAACTAACCTCTGGGTTTATTATTTTCAACTTTTTTTTAATTTCAAAATATTCTCTGCTGTTTTATTTAGATATAATTTGCATATAGTAAATGTGCAAATTGGAAGTTACAGCTTGATAACATTTTACAATATATGTACCAGTCAGATTAAGGTATAGAATATTTCCTTCATGACTTTTCACAGCATGAATTTATACACAATATTCTTCAGAAAGTGATTCCCTTTCTGATATCTATTAGCACATATTATTTTTGACTATTCAAAAATTAATATGAAGTCAATATAAATGGAACAATAGAGTATGTAATTTTTCAAAATTGTGTTGTTATAATGTTGAGATTCATCTATGTTTTGCATGAATTAGAAGCCATTCTTTTGTTGCTGAATAATACCTCATTATATGAAAATCCCAAGACAAGATACCTATTTTCTATTGATGAGTATTTATTTGAATTTTTTTCATTTTTTGGATAGTATAAAGCTATCCAAAAAAAATAAAGCTGCTTTATCACTCATGAGCCAAACAACAACAATTATTTTAATGGAAAAATATAATTTAAAGAATTGTTAACAGTGTAAAGGAACTCAAAAGTGAAGTAGAAAAGACTAAGGTATTAGTGTCACAGCAATGCTTTGACATTGGAAGAGGTTGAAATCATTAAAGCAAAATATTTGAAGTTTGGCTATAAAGATGTCATATATATATTGAGCCAATGATCCTGCCAATAAAATATAAACTCAGGGGAAGATATAGGATCCACAGACTGAAGGCACTGGAAAAGGATTTGACCACAGTAGCGAAAAAACCCTTCCACTGATAATATTGTGAGCACTGGCTCATAAAAATGACTTTTTAAAATTTATCTGGCATAATTTCCTACAATATGTTGCAAATATAGAAATAAAGGTAGATGTCAGCCTCAGTTTTGCTTGGCTGAGAAATTACAGGTTTGACTTTTAGATCTGAAGAGTGGCTGGAAACTAAGGGGAAAATTCCAATAGGAAGTGAGTCAAAAGGAGAGCAGCTCAAATTCTGAAAGCAATTTCCTTCAAATTATTTTCTGATTCTGGAATTACAAATGCTTTATAAAATAGCTCATGACAACCAGTGGAAAATAACAGAAGACTGAAAGTGAAAGAGCTGAGCACATATTCAAAAACTCTCCAGTATTGGAAAGAGAGTTTGAAAAGCATCAAACTATAGGAATATAAATACAATGCATTTACAGGATGATATAGAACATAACAAATAAAACATACAAGATCTCTACACTAAAAATTCAAATTTCTGAAAAATTTTAAAGAAAACACTTTAAAATGGAAATATGTATCATGTACTTTTAATGAAAGTCTCAAATTTATTAAAGATTATTTTATAGATTCAAGTAAACCACAGTCAAAACTTAGAAGTTTGGGTGAGAGATCAGTGGAAATGAAATTTAGAGATGTGAGCATGGGATGCCAGCCAACTACGATAACTCTCAGAAGCTAAAATGAGACAGGTTCAAGTGACACAGAAAAATTGCAAACTGAATCAAAGGATTTATTCGAATGAACAGCTGCCACTGTGGTAAATAATGTTGCTAGGGTGATGATGACAATACCAGGAACTCAACAAGAAGTAGATTATAGAAGGTTGAGTTTGAAGCAGAAATACAGTAGCTCAGTAACCAGCACTATCAACCCCTTGGACCTTTCGGCATACGAATACACTCCTATGTTTATTTCACCTGCCATGCAATGAAAACAACTCTGTGAACACAGCGATCCTACTATCAATCCAGAAACAAACCCTTGTTCTCTAGCTGATTGCATTAGACTTGTAATGAAAACCAGTGATGAACTTCACTGTGCTAAGCTACTGAGATTTAGGGGCTGTTTGCAACCTTAACCTTCCCTTACTAATACAAGCCCCCCCCCCACCCCCCAAAACAAAGAAAAACAAAAACTCGTGTTATCTTTCTGCTTGAGAACTGCAAGATCTCCTTCTAATTCCAAGCTCTGTTTTATCTGGAGAGCAGCTACCCTCCAGATAATTCTTTTCTCTACATTTCTACCAATGATTTTCCTGTAGCATTCTGGTCCCTATACACAATGTATAAACTTAAAAGTAACAGCTAATCTAAATGAAAGTGATTCTGAAAACAGGAGTTCAATACTACCCTTAGAACCACATTCCTTAATTTACAAACACAAGAACACATTATAGTTAACGATTTTGCTATTTATTTCTGATGTGATTGCTTAGAGTCAGAAGATATACTATGACTTAAATCCTTTGAAATTTTTAGTGATATGATGTATTTTGCTAGTTATGTTAACCAGAAAATTGCTTATATATATTCCTTGTGTGTTGCAAGCTAATGTATATTTGGAAGGTTTTTTTGTTTGTTTGTTTTTCCTTTGTTGAAGCTGAGAGATGAGAAGGTTAGGTTTTGTTCTGTAAATGCCCACAAACTAAAATATTAGTCTGGCTATTCAATTGTTATAACTTTATCTATATTGATTGTTTCATTTTAATCTACATTTAATTAAAATGACCTGCTATAATTATAGTTTTTTTATTTGTTTTTAATTCTGTTAATTTTTACTTTGGATATGATGAGTCTTTGTAATTAAGCTCAGAAAAAAGTTCAATTCGCATATTTTCCTTGTCTTTTAAAACTATTTTTTTCATTATGAGGTGGTCCTCTTTACTCATAGTAATATTTTTTTTGCCCAATTTTGAACAATATCTATTTGACTATACCAGCTTCCAGTCTAGTATTTGCAGTCTTTTTCCTCCTTTGTCTTTTAAACATTCTAGATTAAATGTATCCCTTACTAACAATGATTAGTTTGATATTTTTTTATTCAAGCTAACAAGTTTTTACTTTTTTAGCATCTAGTCTATATACATTTAATTTAAATTCTAATATATTTAAGTTTATATTTACCATCTTATTTTGGGCTTTGTATATGTTTACTTTCTTGACATTTTTATGGGATCTGTTTTTAATTATATGATTTCCCTTTTCCTTCCTTGTTTGAAAGTTCTAAACTCTATATAATTTTAATGTTCATCTTAGAAAGTAAATAGGAAGAATAAAATAATTAAAGCTCACATTTACTGAAATGTTATCTGCTCTTCCTGGATTGTACCAGGATCTTCAGAGAGTATGTTTCCACTTATCTGTGTTTCTCTTCCATTTTATATGTTATTGTTCTATGATATACATTTATTTCTGAAAAGTAAACAAGACACTATTACTCCTTCAAATAATGAATATTCATATTTATCATTTGGCCATATAGACGCCACATTTTTTTGTATTAATTTCTTTTTGAATCTCTAGCTCACAATAGATGAAGAGTTATATGAATATTCAGAAAAATCTGGAAAATATTTTCAATTGTGATTGATTTATAAATGTCACTTCTAAATTTTAATTTTAATTTTTCTAAATATTCACCCAAGCATCTTAAAATTACTTCCAAGTAAGAAAATATATCAATGTCGATCCTTTTCTTAGTCTTCAATCCACAGAACATCTTTTTCCCTTTATAATAAGTTTGTAAATTGAATATAAGAAAACCTCTAGATTAGCAGACATTCATTAATTCATAATTCTTCACTTTAAAATAATGGTCCCTTTCCCTTTGTGGAAATGAATTCATAGGAAACTGCTTGTTAAGCTAAAAAATCATTCAAAAGTGCATTTTGTAATTAAAAAATGAACAAATCTGATAATAGTGTATAACAGATAATTCTGCATGTGTATGTTTTTAGCAACTCAATAAGTCTTGGCTACTGAATATCAATAAATTTTTAAAGTTTTTAATTCATGCGATTTGAAGTTCTTTAGCTATCTTGTACAAATACATTTTATTTTTTAAAATTTTACTTTGCCAAAAGGCTTTACTGCTGACAAGTGACAAATTAAAGTACAAGGTGCCAATTTTCTAGATCCTGATTCTACAAGTCTGACATTCTGTCACTGGGTTTCTTCTTTTTTTAAAAGAAGAAGTTATACTTCATCTGAAACTCCAGTATGTGCAGTAGCTCATATTTATGTAGCAAGTTATCAGAGCATAACTACTCAGATATTTCCCTTCAGTATATGTAATACTGAAAATCATCAAATAAATAAAGCAGTTTATCTACTGCCCAAGCAGCAATAATCTTTTTTTTTTTAGAATCATTTTACCGTTAAGTCTTCTAGAAAGGAATATTTTCTGGCAACTATTCTTGATTCAATCACCTTGTAGTGCCATTAAATAACGGAGGGTTAATATATCTGGCTATTTCTTGCTTAGTCCCAGAATTCCACTTCACCATTGTTTTCCATGCCTTTCCAGTGTCTACAGAATTTAATATTTATTCTAAATTACTCTAAATAATATTTTGGGTATTCTAAATCCATGATTATATTTTAAATATGATATCTCTAAGAAAGCCTCATTATTTCCATCAAAGCTACTTGACTAGGGAGTATAAGACGCTCTTTCAGAAGAAACTTTAGTCTAGATCATGGCTCCTCATTTCAAGCTTTATTTCCTCCTTAATTTATTTCATAAAACAGGATAAAATCAGCAGTAGTATCTCATTGTGTTTTAATTTTCAGTTACCTAATGACTAGTGGTGTTGAGTATCTTTTCATGAATTTTATGAATGCATTCCATCATTTTTATACCTTCTTTTTGATGGGTATGTTTCCTTATGGGTTTTTAATCCAGATTTTTTTATTCTGTTTGATTTCTCACTATAGAGTAATGAGAATTTATTATATATTTATATATTCTAGAAATGTCTGTTATATAAAAATTTCATTTTGTGGCTTGTTTTAAGGTTTTGAGTGTCTTTGGAGGAGCATAATTCAGAAATGGATAAAGTCCACTATATTTCTTCTTTTATTATGACTTTGATATTATATCTAAGAAATATTTATCTAAGTTATTTTCAAAAAGAATTTTCCTGTTTTCTTCTAAAAAGTTTATAGTTTTACGTGTTAAATTTAAGTCTATCATATATTTTGAGTTAATTTTTTTTCATACAACTTTTCTTTTTATTCACCAGTATTTGTTGCCACACTTTTAAGCAGAATAGGATTTGGGTACTACATTTCCAGTCACAAGTCTGGTTGAGTCCTTCCGTTGCTTTACAACAGTGCAGGTAGTCTTAGAACTGAGTGAATTTTTGAATATGGTGCAAGATAAGGAACAAGTTCCTTTTTTCCATATAAATATATAATTGTTCTGCCACTATTTTTAAGAAAAGCTCCCTTCTCCATTGTACTGTAACTTGGTCTAAAGTCAATTGATGATATAGAGCACTCTTGTCTAATGTCAAATGACATTATATATGTTGAAATTTTATTTGATCCTCTGTTCTGTTTCATTGAGAAATTTCTGTATTATTGTGTAGCAATATACCATATCACTGTAGTAGTTTTATAAGAAGTTTTAAATTAAGGTTGAATAAGTCTTCCAACTTTCTACTTTTTCAAAGTTGTTTTTGCTTTCTAGGTCTTTTGCCTTTACATACAAGTTTTAGAATCATCTTTTCAATTTCTTTTAAAAAAATGATTCCTCAGATTTTGTTTGGGATTGTGTTAAATCTATAGATAAATTTTGGCAGAATTAGCATCTTAACAATATTGAGTCTTCTAATCCATGATCAAGTATATCTCTTTATTTATATAAGTCCTCTCTAATTTCTCCAAGCATGTTACATAGTTCTCAGCCTCTAGGCTTTGCACATCCCTTGTCAGATTTATCCCTAAGCATTTTATAATTTTAATTCTATTGCAAATAGCATATTTTCTTAAAATTTCCATTCTTGAATGTATCTTTTAGAAAAACAATTGATTGTGCATATTGATTTTGTAGTTTTAAAATATGCTAAACAGCAAAACTCACTTACCATTTCTGTTATCTTCTTTTGCAGATTATACAGGAATTTCTGCGTAGGCAGTCTTTATGTTGTCTATGATTTATTACAATTTTCATAGTTATTTTATCATCTGGGCTCACTTAGTTTGTTTGCTTGCCTAAATGCACTAGCTAGAGCCTCATATAAAATGTTTAATGAAAATGTGCAGTCATTTCACTAGATTTTTCTTGATTCAATCCCTGATTATAGTGAAGATCTGCAATCTTTCACCATTAGTTATGATATTTGTCATGTGCATTTGTAGATGATCTTTATAGCTTTGAAGAAGTGTCTTTCTATTTCTTGCCTGCTGAGAGTTTTATTGGGAATTGATACTGGAGTGTTATAAATGTTTTTTTTTTTTCTGAGAATATCATGATTATCATACAGAATTATTTTTCCTCTGCGTATGACATGTATCACATTGACTGATGTTATACCAACTGTGCTGGTTTAAAAGGATGTATGCTCCCTAGAAAAGCCATGTTTTAATCAAAATCCCATTTCATAAAGGTAGAATAATCCCTATTCAATACTGTATGTTTGAAACTATAATCAGATCATCTCCCTGGATGATATGATTTAGTCAAGAGTAGTTGTTAAACTGGATTAGGTGACGACATGTCTCCAGTGGTTTATTGGAGTCGTATAAAAGAGGAAATGTTTTGGAGAATGGGAGATTCAGAGAGAGAGCAGAGAATGCTGCAGTACCACAAAGCAGAGAGTCCATGAGCCAGCGACCTTTGGAGATAAAGAAGGAAAATGCCTCCCGGGGAGCTTCATGAAACCAGAAGCCAGGAGAGAAAGCTAGCAGATGATGCTGTGTTCACCATGTGCCCTTCCAGCTGAGAGAGAAGCTCTGTGTTCACCATGTGCCCTTCCAATTGAGAAAGAAACCATGGGTTTCATTGACCTCCTTTAACCAAGGTATCTTTCCCTGAATGCCTTTGATTGAACGTTTCTATAGACTTGTTTTCATTGGGACATTTTCTCAGCCTTAGAACTGTTAACTAACAACTTATTAAATTTCCCTTTTTTAAAAGCCATACCATCTCTGGTATATTGCATTCTGGCAGCTAGCAAAGTAGAACACCAACCTTCTGTTTACAGGATAAACTCCACATGGTCATAATCCATTATTCATTTTATTCTATTGGATAATATTTTTCTAAGATTTTGTTAAAAATTTAAAACTTATGTTCATTAAGTATATTAAACTGTAGTTTTCTTTTCTTTGTAATATCTTTGTTTGGTTTTGGTATCTGTGTAATGATATTTCTTATATTTCATTCCTCCTTAAAGTTTGATACTTTCAGATTTTGCTGTAACATTTAAGGAGTGTGTAAGTTATCACCCTTGTCCTCGCAATAAGTAAAGGCTGAACAAGATGAAAGTCAAGAACCTCTCTTAGACCCACTGAAGCCACAGGACAAATTGAGATAAGTTGTGAATACAGAGAGTCATAGGCCAGATAAGCTTCCTGAGAGTAGAAGCTCCTGGAACCTGTAGCTGGTAGGAACATTTAAACAGTAATTAATGACAGTTGGAGGCTGAATTTGAAATACCTTGAGAATTAAAAACTGTTAGGGGACTAGTCTTAGAGAGCTGTATACTTTTCTGGCTTTATCTCCAGGTACTCCACGAGGTTCACATGGTAAAGAGCATAGAAAATCCCCAGGTGCTTCATGCAGGCAGTAGAAAAAGTAATCATTTTGAAATAAGTCCAGAGGATTCTCCATAACAAAAGCTAGTTCATAAGGGAAACTACTTTACTAGACCTTTATCTGACCTTGGGAAGATCAATTAACCACTCTTTTCTCCCTAACCCTCTGCATCACATAAAGGGAAAATAGCTAAGAAATACTTTTGAAGGACAGGTATTCAGATCCCCAAAAGAGCTAGGATTTAATTGTATAATTATACAACACTTCCCATCCCCAACACCTTACCATCATATCAACAGGGCTTTGACAGACTACAACTGAGAGAGCAATAAGATAGTCTCAATTGAAGAAGGAATGTTAGGGAAACCTAAGGACAACAAGAAAAAAATAAGAGAGGATGTTAGAGAAGATTGAAGACTTTGGCACCTACAACAAAGTAAAGATTAAGCATAGCCAACCTCCTAACCAAAGTAACATAAAAACGGACTCTCAAAGCTTTATTACAATAGTTGCTACTACATAATCATCATGTTCAGCTTTCAACTAAAGGAACAAGGCATGCAAACAAGCAAGTAAAAAGTAGCCTGAAGAGACAAAAAAAAAAAAAAAAAACAGTGAAAACAGATAGATTGCCATTTGGAAATTTTCAGATATAGAATTTGAATAACTATGATTAATATGGTTAAAGGCTTTAATGAAAAATATAGACAATATTCGAGAAAAGATGGGTAATGTAATCAGAGAGATGAAAATAAGTATGATATAAATGAAAATAAAGGATACAATCTTTTATTATTCTTATTAATAAATTATCTAATAAATAACTGTTCAAAGCAATAACAGCAACAATGTATTTTGTGATTATAGCATATGGATGAATAAGTGAAACAAATGTCCAGAGGGTGGAATGTGCCAGTTTGAAAGGATTACCACTTGTAGAGGATTTCTTTGAATCCCTATTCAGTACTGTAGTTTGGAAACTTGATTAGATCATCTCCATGGAGATGTGACATACCCAATAGGGGGTATTAACCTTTTTTTGAGAAAGAGATGTGACCACACCCATTCTGGATGGGTCTGGATTAGTTTACTGGAATCCCTTTAAAAAGAAAACACTTTGGAAAAAGCTTGAGAGTCCACAGAGCCACGAAAGAGTCCAGAGAGCCATGAGATCCACAAGAGACCATTCAGCAGAGACCTTTGGAGATGAAGAAGGAAAATGTCCCTGGGGGAGCGTCATGAAACAAGAGGCCTGGAGAGAAGACTAGCAGATGTCACCATGCTTGCCATGTGCTTTTCCAACTGAGAGAGAAACTCTGAAATTCATCAGCCTTTCTTGAGTGAAGGTAACCTCTTGTTCATTCCTTAATTTGAACCTTAATATGGACTTGATTTAATTGGGACTTTTTCATGGCCTTAGAACTGTAAACTTGAAACGTATTAAATCCCCCTTTTTAAAAGCCATTCCATTCCTGGTATATCATATTCTGGCAGCTAGCAAACTAGGGCACAAGGTGATCATAAAGAAAAAATCAAAAGCTTAAAAGAACAAATAACAGAACCTATGAGAATAAAAGGTACAATAGAAGAGATGAAAAACACAATAAAGATTTAGAACAGTAGATTTGAAGAGGTAGTAGAAAGAATTAGAAATTAGAGGAAAGGACATCTGAAATGTTAGGGAAAGGAATGGAAAAATATGAACATGGTCTCAGGGAGTTAAAGGACAGCATGAAGCACACAAATATATGTGTAATGTGTCCTAGATGGAGAAGACAAGGGAAAAGATGTGGAAAAAAAAATGGAAGAAATTATTACTAAAAATTTTTCATGTCTTATGAAAGACATAAAATTACAGATTGTGGTAGATAGAGTCAGTTGTCAACTTGGCCAGGTGAAGGCACCTAGATCTATTGCTGTGGACATAAGCCAATGGCGTTTGAATCTCATCTGTTGTTGATTACATCTGCAGATGGCTAGGAAGCATGCCTGCTGCAATGAATGATGTTTGATTTAATTGGCTGATGCTTAAATGAGAGACTTTAATTTAGTACAGCCCAAGCAGCTCAGTTGCCTCATCTCAACACTTGCAGCTCAGCCCAGGCCTTTGGAGAGGTAGAAAGGTATCACCCTGGGGAAAGTTGTTGCAACCCAGAGGCCTGGAGAGAAGGCAAGCAGAGATCACCGTGTGACTTCCCACATAAGAAAGAATCTCAGTTGGAAGTTAGCTGTCTTTCCTCTGAAGAACTAATGTAATAAATCCCCTTTTATTAAAAGCCAATCCATCTTTGGTATTTTGCATTTCACAGCTAGCAAACTAGAACACAGATCCATGAAACAAAACATACATCAAACAAAATATATCTGCATAGACCTAAGATACTTATTAATCAATTTGTCAAATATCAAAGACAAAGAGAATTCTGAAAGCAGCAAGAGAAAAACAAGCTATCACCACAAAGGAAGGTCGATAAAACTAGGCAGATTTCTCAGCAGAAGCATGGAGGCAGCAAAGTAGTGGTATCATATTTAAGATATTGAGAAAGAAAACCTGCCAACCAACGACTCTATATCTTGCAAAACTGTCCTCAAAAATGAGGATATTTTCAGATAAGCAGTCACTGAGAGAGTGTATGAATAAGACACTGACTCTACAAGAAATACTAAAGGGATCACTATAGGTACATAGGACAAGAGACACGAGAGAGGGCTGGAGAAGAGCACAGAGATGAAGACTACCAATAAAGGCAAAAAGAGAAATAATAGTAAGGTATGACTTATAAAATCCAAAAGACAAAATGAGAGAAGAAAGTATTGCATTTACATTATTAAAATTATATGCTACTGTATTAAAATTCCCAATCCAAAGACATAAATTGGAAGAATGGATTAAAAAAAAACAGGGGCAATCTATGTGAAGTCTGCAGTAGACTCACTTTAGACATAAGGAAAACATAAATTGAAATAAAACGATGAAAAAAGTTTTCATGCAAATAATCAGGAAAGAGCAGGAGTAGCTATACTAGTATCAGCAAATTAGGCTTCAAATGTGAAACAATTGAAAGAGACAAAGGGCACTATGTATTAATAAAAAGTCAAATAATCAAGAAACCACAACAAATATAAATATTTATGCACAGAAACAGTATGCCCCAAGTTACTTGAGGCACACATTGACAAAATTGAATGGAGAGTACATGATTCAATAATAGTTGGAAACTTCAATACAGCACTCTCATCAATAGATAAACCATCTAGACAAAGGGTCAATAAATAAACAGAGATTTTGGATATTTATGATAAATGAACTAGATTTAAGAAACATTTTCAGGACATTATACCCCACAATGGCTGGATACACATTTTTCTCAAGTGCTCTATTATTTAGGATAGACCACATATTGGGTCATAAAATAGTTCTCAATAAATTTAAAAAGATGGAAATTGCGCAAAACACTTCCTTGGGTCATGATGGAAAGTAGGTGGAAAAATTAATAAGCAGAAGGCAGGAAAATTAAAAAATATATATATATGGAGGTTCAACAACTCAATAAATACAATAAAAATCAATAAATATCTAAAAGCAAATGAAAATGAGAATACAGCATATCAAACTTATAGGCGGCAGAAAGGCAATGCTGAGAAGGAAATTTATTGCCCTAAATAGTTATATTTAAAAAGAAGAAAGAGCAAAAATCACGCACTAAATTGTCACTTGTGGGAACTAGAGAAAGAGAAGAAATTAACCTCAAATCAAACAGAAAGAAAGAATAAAACAAAGATTGGAGCAGAAATAGATGGAATTGAGAACATAAAAAGCAATTGAGGGAATCAAAAAATCATAAGATGGTTCTTTGAGAAAATCAATAAAATTGATGAAACTTAGGCTGTCAAAGTATGCAAATAGAAAGGATGCAAATACATAAAATACAAAAGTGAGGGGGCATAACTTTAGAACCCACAGAAATAAAAGCAATTATGAGAGGATACTATGAGCAACTATATGCTAACAAACTAGACAACTAAGACAAAATGGACAACTTCCTAGGAAAGCATGAACAACCAACATTGACTCAAGAAAAATAGAAGACATCAAAAGACCAATAATTAGTAAAGAGATTGACAGAGTCATCAAAAAAAAATCTAAAGAAAAAAAGTCCAGGACCAGATGGCCTCACTTGTAAAGTCTATCAAGTATTCAAGAAAGAATTAGAACCAAGCTTGGTCAACAAGAAAAAAAAAATTAGAAAACAATCTCTTAAAATCCTCAAAAAATACTTGGAAATCATATCCAGCAGTACATTAAAAAGATTATACACCCCAGCCAAGTGGATTTTATTCCAGATATGCAAGGCTAGTTCACCACAAGAAAATCAATTAATGTAATATACCACATCAATCAATAATAGGGGGAAAAAGCACATGATCATCTCGATTGATGCAGTAAAGACATTTGATGAAATTCAGCATACTTTCTTGAAGAAAACACTTCAAAGGATAAGAATAGAAGAGAATTTCCTCAACATGATAAAAGGAATGTATGAAAAACCCAAAGCTAACATCATTGTCAATGGAGAGAGACTGAAGTCTTTCTCTCTAAGATCAGGAACAAGACAAGTATGCACACGGTCACAATTGTTATTCAACACTGTGCTGGAAGTTCTAGCTACAGCAATTGAGCAAGGAAAAGAAATAAAAGAGATTCAAATTAGAAAGAAAAAAGTAAAGCAATCAGTGTACACTGTACATATGTACACTGTAGAAAATTCCAAGAAATCTACAGTGAACATACTAGAGCTAATGAATGAGTACAGCAAATTGGCAAAGTAGAAGTACAAAATGAAAAAAATCAGTAGTATGTCTATACACTAATAATACAATATCTGAGAAGGAAATTAAAAACAAATTCTATTTACAATAGCAACCCAAAATTGAATATTTAGGAATAAATTTAACCAAGGACATGAAAGACCTATACACAGAAAACTACAATATACTGTTGAAAGAAATCAAGGAGGACCTAAGTTAATGGAAGAACATATTGTGTTATGGATTTGAAGATCATAGTTAATATGTCAATTCTAACTAAAGTGATTTATAGATTCAATGAAATACAAATTAAAATCCCAACAACTTACTTTGCAGAAATAGAAAAACCGATAATCAAATTTGGAAGTGCATGGTGCCCCCCAAAACTAAAAAATATGTCTTGAAAAAGAGGAACGAAGTGAGAGGTCTTGCACTCCCTTTAAAGCATATTAAAAAGCTGCAATGGTCAAAACAACATGGTACTGGCATAAAGGTGGATATACTGAACAATGGAATAAAATTGAGTGTTCAGCAATAGACACTCTCATCTATAGTCAATTGATTTTTGATAAGGCAGCCAAATCCATTCAAGTGGACCAGAGCAGCTTATTCAACAAATTGTGCTTGGAAAACTGAATATACATAGGAATGAAATAAAATCCAGTTTTCACTACTTATACAAAAATTAACTCAAAATGGTCAGAGATGTAAACATTAGAGTTAACCCCATAAAACTTTTGGAAGAAAATGTACAGAAATATCTTCAACATCTTGTGGTAAGAGGTAGTTTCCTAGACATTACAACCAAAGTACAAGCAATGAAGGAAGCAACTGATAAATAAGTTCTGCAAAATTGAATACTTTTTTTTTTTTTTTTTTTTAAAGGAAAGACAGAGAGAAGGAAGGAAGGATAGAAGGAAGGAGGGAAGGAAGAAAGGGAAACATTTTTAAACATTTTCTTGTTTTATTGTATTCTGTTTCTCCGTTTTTTGTTACATGGGCTGGGGCCGGGAATCGAACCAAGGTCCTCCGGCATAGCAGGCAAGCACTTTGCCCGCTGAGCCACCGCGGCCCGCCCAAATTGAATACTTTTTGTTCTAAAGGAATTTGTCAGGAAACTAAAATGGCAGTATACTCAATGGAAGACAACACTTAGAAACCACATATAAGTTAAAGGTTTAACATCCAGAATAAAGAGATCCTACAACTAATCACATAAAGACAAACTACCCAACTGAAAAATTAGCAAGTGACATGGATAAGCACTTTACCAAAGTAGAAATACAAATGGCTCAAAAGTATATGAAAATACTTTCAACTTCACCAGCTATCCAGGAAATACATATCAAAACCACAGCAAGATATTGTGCTGGTTTGAAGTTCTTATGTACCCCCAGAATAGCCATGTTCTTTTAGTCCTATCTTGTGGGGGCAGAATTTTTGTTGGTGGGACCTCTGGATTAGGTTGTTTCCATGGTGATTTGACCAACCCAATTGTGGGTGGGACATTTTGTTTAGTTTGTTTCCATGGAGATGTGACCGCACCCACTCAAGGTGGGTTTTAATCCTTTCCTGGAGCCTCTTATGATAGAGAACTCAGAGCTGACACAGAGCACAGCAATGAAACCAATATACAGATGTTTGGAGACACTAATCTTAGAGATGAAATCCAGAATTTTCCTAAGAAAAGCTAAGAGAGAACCCTTGAGATGCTTAGAGAAAAAGCCAGTGGAATCAGAAGCTGAAAGTTATGATCTGGGGGCAAGGACCAGCAGATTTCGGCCACATGCATTCCCAGCTGATAGAGATGTTCCAGATGCTGGTGACATTTCTTAAAAATCAAGGTATTTTTCTCTGGATACCTTTATTTGGAAATTTTTATGGCCTTAGAACTGTAAATTTGTAACCTAAGGAGTCTCCTTTGTAAAAGCCAATCCATTTCTAGTATATTGCCTTCTGGTAGCATAGCAAACCAAAACAAATTTTGGTACCCTGAGTGCAGTGCTGCTGAGTTTGCAAATTACCAAACATATTGGAACAGCTTTATAAATGGATAAGGGATAGATTCTGCAAGAATTGTGATATGCTTGATAGGAAAGTCCTGGATTGCTTTGTATAAACTATTGGTAGAATTGTGGACTCTAAAGGTACCTCTGAAGAGCCTTTAGATATAAATGATGAATGTGGCATTGCCAACTGGAAGAGAGGTGATACTTATTTTAAGGTGGTATAGAACTTGGCAAAATTGGGTTCTGCTGTTGGATGGAAGATAAAATTTGAAAATGATAACTCAGATAACCAGCTGAGGACATTTCCAAACTGAATGTGGAAAATGCAGCCTGGCTTTTCCTGGCAGTTTATAGCAAAAGACAACAGAAAAGGAATAATCTGAGAACTGAACTCTTGGGTACAAAGAAACCATAAATTGATGGTTTGGAAAATTCTTGGCTTGCAGAAAGTGAGACTACAGAGAATAGTGCCCCATAGAGGGTTTAAGCCATACATGACTAGTTTGTTTCCATGGACATGTGACCCCTCCATTCAAGGTGGGTCTTAATCCTTTCTTGGAGTCCTTTATGAGAGAAAACTGAGAGCCAATACAAGGAGCAGAGAGGTAAAATAATATACTGATGTTTGGAGATGTTGGGCGACAGAATCTCAGAGAGGAGGCCACTGGAACAAGAAACTGAAAGAAATCAAACTTGGGTGCAGAGAGCCAGCAGACATCATCATGTACCTTCCCATGTGAAAGAGAAACTGGATGCGATTGGCCTTTCTTGATTGAAAGTATTCACTTGGTGATACCTTAATTTGGAGATTTTCATGTGCTTAGAACTGTAAATTTGTAATCTAATAAAGCCCCTTTGTAAAAACTAATTCATTTCTGGCATATTACCTTGTGGCAGTGTTAGAATTGCTGTATGATCCAGCAATCCTATTACTGAGTACATACTCAGAAAATTGAAAGCAAGGAAATGAACAGACATTTGCCCACCAATTTTATAGCAACATTAATCATGATTGCCAAGAGATGGGAATAGCCCAAATGTCCATCAACTGATGAGTTGCTAAACAAACTGCTAATACACATAAAATAGAATAAAATTGACACATGCAACAAAGTGCATGAAGTTTGAGGACTTCGTGTTGAGTGAAATAATTCATAAACAGTAGACAAATACTCAATGGTCTCACTAATGTGAACTAACTATAATGAGCAAACTGAGAAATAACTATAATGAGCAAACCATGAGAACTAAAGTTAAGAACACTTTCAGGAGATAGATAAAGGATATAAACAAGGCATTTGATGTTGAAGGAGTATAGAAGGTTTTACAAGATTGTAAAGATTCAGGAATGGATAGCACAATACTGTGAGATGGTAGCACAATATTTTAATATAATAAACAAAGCTGAGTGTGAGTATGGTTGAAAGAGGAAGGCTGGGGGCGTGTATGACACCAAAAGGAAAGATAGAATGTAATAACTGATGGGATTGTATAATTTAATTAAACCTAGATGGATAGTGATGGCGATTAAATGTACAAATATAAGAGTGTTTTTCATGAGGGAGAAAATATGAATGTCACCATTGCAAAGTATCAAAAATGGGATGGTATATGGAAAAATACATTTAATCCAAACCAGGGTCTCTAGTTAATAGTAACATTATAGTATGTTTTCATTAATTGTAACATAGACAATGTTCCAAAGCTTAATGTTAATAAGGAAGAGGCACAGGATTTTTGTTGTTGTTTTTCTTCTTTTTAACAGTTTCATTCTCTTCTTCTTTCTTTGGAATGGAATGTTCACATGTAGATTGTGGTGGTGAATGCATTGCTATGTGATTACTCCAGGAGCCATTGGTTGTACACTAAGTATGGATTCTATGGTTTATGAATAAGACTTTTTAAAAAATAAACAGAATGATACAGGTGCTGGCTGAATTTGTTTTGTCATTGGTTTAAACACTTTTGGAATGACTTAACTTCTTGAAATCCCATTGTTTGAGATTACAAAGGCCAAATTATTTAAATCTGATTACTAAGAGTTAGACTGCAAACAATTATAGATTTGATGAGACATTGATATCCTTATTCCATCTCATGTCTGGTTTGGTTCTGACATGGTGGACCTTTACTCTAAACAGAAGAAGACTTGTTATTTTAAACCAACTTTTCAGGAGGGCAAGTTTAAATCCAGGAAGAATATAATTTACTGTGCAGACTGGGACAGTGAGAGTAAAAAGTGACAAAAGGCAAATCAGGACATATAATTATTATGGTTTTGAAACACTTATGTAGGAAGTGTATAACAAATCTAAAACCATCAGAAGAGATATGAACTTATATATGGTAATATTCTAGCACCATGTATCTTTAGTGGTCTCCACATTACAAAGTCATACAAGAAGATTATCTGTTTATAAACTTCTTATATACTTACCTACCTCCTATGCACTATGAATTTTGCTAAGAATCACATCTACCATACACTATCAATTTTGGTAAGAATCACAGCTTCAATGATAAACAGTAAATAGGCCCTGCCCCTAGAGAGTTACATTTAATTCCTGTAAATCTTCAGTAACATCAAAAGGACTTAAGAAATATTGATGCTTCAACATTGTAGAACAGTGATCATTGCAACATCATTTGCCTGAAATAAATTAGAAAAAAGTAAAATGTGCTTTATAGCAAGAATATATATTCAGTTAAAATTAAAAAAAGTCAAAGCCCAAATTTGGGAAAACTTCTCATAGGAAAGAAAATTCTCTGACATTAAAAACAAACAGATAAAAAAAGACTCTCATGAAGTAAATAAGTCTTATTAAGATAAAAAAAAAGCATGGTTTTATCATGCTTAAAATGGGGATGTTGTGCTTTGAACTCATTTTATCATAATATACTATAGGGGAAGATGTGGTATGAAGTCAAATTTGGAATTTCTACAAAGTACTTAGTTTTTAAATTACAACAGAAATTTAAGCATTAATCCATTTTATGCAATTCACCTTAAATAGAGAAAGGGTTATTTTTTTTTTTTTACATATTTGAATTATGTCAATCTAATTGGTGCCAGATTGATATACCTAGTATGCTGGTTTGAAATTATTATGTACCCCAGAAAAGCCATGTTTTAACCCTAATCCAATCTTGTGGGAGCAGCTATTTCTTTTAATCCTGATTCAATATTGTAAGGTGGAAACTTTTGATTAGATTATGTCCATGAGAATGTGGCAGACTGAATTTGGGTGTGATCTTTTGATTAAGATGGTGATGTGACTCTGCCCATTCAAGGTGGGTCTTGATTAGTTCACTAGAGTCCTTTAAAAAGGGAAAAAAATTTAAGAAACTTCAGATGCAGATGCAAACATAAATGTTTGTGAATGCAAATGCAGATGCTTGGAGAACTGTTGCTTCAGAGCTGACAGAGACATGGATGTTTGGAGATGCATGGAGTGCTAACAGAGTGAGCAGATGCCCAGACACAGGCAAAGCCCAGCAGATGTTGCCATGTGCTTTCCCATGAGATGCTAAGCAAGCCAGAACCAAGAATTGCTTCCCAGATGAGCTACGTGAAGGCCCACAGGCCCTTAGAAAGGAAACCACAGGAAACAGAGGCTGAAAGTAATGGATCTCCAGAGCAAAGGGACCACGAGATGCTAGCCACATTCATCACCAGCTGACAGAGGTCTTCTGAACCTTTCTTACCTCACCAGCAAGGCTTGCTGGTGCCTTAATTTGGGTATTTTCATGGCCTTAGAACTGACAACTTATAATTTATTAAATTCCTTTTTTAAAAGTCATTCCATTTCTCATATATTGCATCTAGTGGCTTAACAAACTAGTACACCTAGTGATATTAAAGTTCATATTCACACAAAAAATGAAAGCAGGAATAAAACATTAATTCAAATTAATGCTTTAAATTTACATAAACAAGTGTTTATTAATGTTATAATCATACAGAACTCACTAAATATAAAGAAGTATTATAGAAAAAATAAACTTATATTTGATAATTTCTGGAAAAAACAGACTAATCAAAGTAGGTACTATATTTATCAGGATTTCATAATGCAGAAAATCTATAAGAACTATTGACTGTATAGATTTGATAATGTCTTTATCCCATCAAATGTGGAGATATTTGAAATGATATCTGGATTCAACTCCCTATTAAGGCTTAAAAATAAAATAAATAAGACAAATGCTGGTAGATATTTTTACTGCAGTATTTGGGGCAAAAGATATGCTATTATTTTAGAAAAATCCACATTTATTATAGATTATCATTTAAAATTATTTTATGGTTTATGAATACAGATATGGCAATACACATCACCAATATAATCATATTTGCTCTGACAAGTTGAATATGTTCCCACCATGCCACCACATGAGATCAGTAGAAAGTGTATAAACAAGAAGAGAGACTAGTGATTGTGAGAAGGGTGAAAATTTGTTGAGCTTCAAAACTCTAAATTAGAACACATTATTCTTCTTTTCCATTTAAAATCCACTTGAATGACTTGGCTGATACTAAACCATCCAATTAAATCCAAAAAATGTATTGATTGCTTATTTTACATGAAACACTAATTTAGTAATTGGGAATATGGTGTAGGTAAAGTAAATGATGGTCCCAACATTCTAATGAAGAGAGAAAAATAATAAACCAGTATACTGCTATGTTAAACAATGTTAACCGAAATAAATTATTCATGAAAATGGGAAAAACTACTACTACGTTTTTGAAGGGAATATGATAGATATGGCTTTCAGGCAAGTCCTTTCCAAAACTGTGACATCTGGGGAGAGACCTGAATAGTGAGAAGGATGTAAAGAAGCAAAGCATACTGCAAATGATCCAAAACAGGAATAAGTTTCCCATTTTCCAGGAACAAGATAATTGTAGATAGTTCTTCATAAATGAAAAGATCATTGTGAAATTAGTGTAGAGAAGTAGGTGGAGGACAGATGTTACCACTCGTTGTTAAACATGATAAGGATTTTTTTTAAATATATATTCCAATTGAAATTGGATTATAAGCAGAGGAATGATGTCCTGATTTTTTTTAAAGATAACTGCCTGCTGCATGATAAATGCACCATAAGAGACAAAAGTGGAAGCAGAGAAATACATTCAAATATTTTAGAACATTGGTGTTTTAAGTTGGATTCAGTAGGTTCAATGCCAGCAATGGGAATCTATGAATTTATTAAGAGAGAACTCTAAGGAGAACCAGCTAGAGAGTAAGTAAGTAAAGTAGAATAGAGATAAGTAGGTCCTTTAGATTGTAATTTTGTAGATGGGGCAGTCCCAAATCTGTGTTTCTTACTGGTTTCAACCAACAAAAGTTGTACCAAATGAAGCTGATGAGGAAAAAAAGTTCATTTGTGCTGACTGGCAGAAGGACAGGGGATATTTCCCAAATCAGCTTTCCAAAATGATTTTTCAAGTTCTTTTACACCCATCAGTGTCAAAGAAAGATAATCATCTTAGCAGGTAACAGAGGTCTGGAGAACTTCAACAGGTTTTTAATCTCAGTAATTTCCTACTTTCTTTAGGATTTATACCCTCTTTGGCACCTGGGGAAGGTGCCTCCCAGTCTGGAGAGATAGACAAAAGTTTATTTATATCTGGACTATCTGGGGCTATAGTGAGAACTTATTCAAATACAAGAAGTCTGGGAGATAGATGAACTTTATCTTGGAGATCGAAGAAAGCTCATTCAGGTCTGGGTGCAGACTTTACATTTACATATTGCTCTTTTTGAGACTAAGTGCTTACATTCACAGCTCCCTTATACTTAAAAGCTGCTATTACAATTTCCAGCTTGCTTTCAGCTTAAAGATTACATTTAAAAATTTACGGTTATAATTTCAGGTGAAGTCTAGCTTTACTTTGGCCTCACAGGGAGTTCTAGGATCTTTCCCATCCTAAAATAAGGGGATTTGAATTTGTAACCTTCACCATATCAGCCGTTGTACATGAAACTTCCAGGCATCTCCAAGAAAGGTGGCCCCAATTGCACAAGGACTGTACTCTGGAAAAATGTCACTTGAGAACCATTAGTCTAAGCATTTGCAGCAGGTGGGTGTGGGCACACCAAAATAATTGGTCAAAACCCAGTAGAGTAACAGGGTGGGCTGAATGGAAAGGGCATTTTTGAATTTTAATCTGGTACTATTATCAGAAAATAATGAACTGTGTCATCATGAACAAGTAATAACTTTCTTTAGAACAAATATTTGCATTTCAGGACATTAATGGAATCATCATGATTGAATCAGAAGGATTATATGCAATAGCAGTCTAGAAACAAATAAGCTCTAAAAAAATGTGCCAAATGATCATGCTAATCATCAATTCTTCCTTGCATAACATTAAATCTGTCATTCTATTAAATTAGATAACAAGGTAAGTTATATATTTTTTTTTTTTTTTTTTTTTTTTTTTTTTAAAGGAAAGACAGAGAGAAGGAAGGAAGGATAGAAGGAAGGAAGGAAGGAAGAAAGGGAAACATTTTCAAACATTCTCCTGTTTTTATTGTATTTTGTTTTTCCGTTTTTTGTTACATGGGCTGGGGCCGGGAATCGAACCGAGGTCCTCCGGCATAGCAGGCAAGCACTTTGCCCGCTGAGCCACCGCGGCCCCGTAAGTTATATATTTGAACTATACAACTTGAAGAAAACACCTTAATAAAACTACAATTTAACATGCTCTTAGATGGTATCAGAAGTTATACAGACATTGAATACTTGGATATTAATGAATCTTTTGTAAAACTGATTAGCATCATGGTCCATTGTATTGTTTAAAACTTTTAAATAAATATATATGGTATTTTACTCTTGGAAGTTCAGAATCAAAAGTGTATCCTTTCAGGATAGATACTTGCCTATCCTGAAAAATAAGTGTGCTTATTAAATTCGATAATAACATACATACAACCTGTGTTAGTTAGATTCAGTTGTCAACTTGGCCAGGTGAGCATACCTAGTCTTGTTGCTGCGGACATAAGCCAACCGTACGTGAACCTCATCTGTTGCCAATTACATCTGCAGTCAGCTAGGAGGCGTGTCTGCTGCAATGAGTGATGTTTGACTTAATTGGCTGGTGCTTAAATGAGAGATTGCAACGTAGTACTGCTAAGCAGCTCAGCATTCCTCATCTCAGCACTAGCAGCTCAGCCCAGGCCTTTGGAGATGCAGAAAGAAGTCACCCCGGGGAAAGTTGTTGGAACCCAGGGGCCTGGAGAGAAGACCAGCAGAGACCATCTTGTGCCTTCCATGTAAGAAAGAACCTCAGTGGAAAGTTAGCTGCCTTTCCTCTGAAGAACCAACAAAATAAATCCCCTTTTATTAAAAGCCAATCCGTCTCTGGTGTGTTGCATTCCGGCAGCTAGCAAACTAGAACACAACCTGTACATTTTCCTTTGCTATGTTTGTTAAGGAGTAACCAAGAAATTAGGGCTTAAGGGATGATTCTGATTATGAATCATATTCTTCTTTGCTTTCTGGTATATTGGAGTAGACTGAGGGAAATATCTGAAATCCCTAAATTACAATTCAGCTGCCCTGATATCTGAAATGATTGCTAAAAGTCCTTATCTGGTGCCTTTGTGACTTTAAAAGCTGTTACTTCCTTTATTCAGTAATTTTTTATATAGCAAATGCCCTAAGGGTCGTGAAGAATTGGAAGTCAACCATTACCTAGTTTAAGCCTCTTACATTTGAAATTGTATCAGCTAGATGCTGCTATTGAAAGATAGCATATCTCCCTTCCTTTTGGTTTACACCTTTAGTATTGAAATGATAGCTCTGTCTCCCCTCCTTTCTGATTATGTTCTCCTATTGAAATGATAATAATACTGTCTCCTTTTCTGCTTAGAACTTGCTATTTGAAATTGCAATGATATCCTCTCTTCTTGTTAAAATCCTAAAAACCTTGAAATCCCTAAACTCAGGGAGACAGATTTTAGGCTGATAGGCCAAGTGATCTCTTATTACATGCCTAGTAATAAACTCTTTCTCTCTTTGAAACCCTACTGTCTCAGGAATTGGTTATTGAGTACATCAGGCAAAAGAATCCAAAGTGTTTGTTTGGTAACACTTTGGTGATCTTCAGATGGGATGAATGCCCAAGGCTCTCTAGCCTCAACAGAGCAGATAAGCCAGGTAACTGAGTCTTTTGTCACCAACTGGACTTAATTTAGTCTAGGGGCTTGGCAAGTGGGTTCTCTGTTCTGCTGACACTACAGAGACTTTTGGTGCCTTAAAAAGCTTAAAAGAGAGAAACTGTTTCCAGTCCCATGTCTGGACTGCATGAGTGAATCAATAAGGAGTAAAGTGAATTTGGTAGTAAATATGGTGGTTCAAGTCCCCTTGACCTAGGGCCATTGATGCTTCCAGAATGATGCCCCTTGTTTTGATCTCTACACCTTCTTGTTTTCTGGGTGCCATGCTATACAGGGTTTGATGACCTGACCTAAATTTGCTGTTGCGTATATTCCTAGAAAATCAGTAATATAACTAATAAATTGTTATTTAATGAAATTGAGTAGATCTCTTTAAGTGGCAGCTGGTGTGTTACCTAGGTATAGTAAGAGTTTAATGATTGTTTAATTGTTAATCAGTATGTTAAGCATTTAAATGCCTATTTAATTGCTAGTTGGTATTTTGGTCTAGTTATTGATTGATGTGCTACTTAAATATATTTATTAAGTGTCTGCTAAAGCTTGTTAGTTGATATGTCCCTGCATTTGTATTGGTCAAATGTTCCTAATTGGTTACTGACTATGAAAATTCTTTAAGAAAAAAGGAAACTTTGGGCTGCATTGAAAACTGAAAAGATTTTAGTTATGAGTCTATAAAAAAGGGTTTAGTACTGTAACATAATTGGGCCTCAAAACAATTTAAATGAAAATATTACCAATGCAGTTAAAATTAAGGATACTACAGCTCAAATTGTATTGCAAATACGTATAAATGGGATTAGATAATATATTCAGTCCTTTATTTGTCTTTCTCAGAAGTATTTCTGTGTTTTAGCTTCTTGTGTAGCTACTTTTATATGTGTGCCTGTCTTTCTGTCTGCCTGTTAGATGTATATTTTCATACATCCAGGTGGTAATAACAAAGTAAAAAAAATTCCTTGAAACATACTCTATTGGAATGTTTAAAGAAATAAATAGAAAGTTTTATACAATTTTATATTAATTGGTATTTCTGAAGTAAAAGAATAAAAATAAAAAATTCTGAATGGCAAGATTCAAAACCTTAGTTTGTAATTACTGTAAATAAATCAGAACATCAGAGAGAAACTACACCTGGAATTTCCAAAAGGCAGCAAAAACTGTCAAAAGACTACCTCTGAAAAAGCAAGGACCTTTTCCAATGATCCTGGTCACAGCATTTAGTAAAATAAATAACACGATAACTTAAAAAGGGCAAAGAAATTCTCAAAATCCCACAGTCCTCACCTAAAACGTCCAACAAGCCAGGCCTCATTCTGCACCAAGACCTAACCTCCTAGAGAGGTTACGGAGGGAGGGGCAGGCACAGAACAGGGAAAGGCAACTTATTGCTTAGAATTCTCTTTTTTTGCTGGGCCTGGAAATAGAAATGTTAAGCATATAATATGCTATAGAATAAACTATGCATGTTAATATTATTTTCCCAATATTACTTTTGCAATGGTACCTAAAGAAATCAGAACATTATTAAAATATAAATAGCCTTGGGATGAGAGTAACTGAGTAAAATCTAATTACCAATTTTCTGAGGTAAAATGAAAGATATTTGAGGGATGTGGAAAAGTTTTCCTGCATTTAGGCTTGGAACAAATTAAACAATTGCAGTATATTTTCCAGAACTTGGTGGTCTCTGTCCTTATAAAATTGCTTGTATTTTAAGATATGAAAACAAACAGATTTTTTGCAAACTCTAATAAAATGAATTTTATGATAAATTATGAATTGAACAAATGCTATTGAATGTGCTTGTGTATGTTCTCCCTAAATTTATACAAGCTTATCAATAAAATAAGATAACCTGACTATAGATTAAGTTACATAATCTGAACCCTGGAACTGGTAGTAATAACACATATAAAATATAATAAATTAAGAATAAACTAATGCTTCAAATATATTCTGTTTAAGAAATTGTTAAAATTTACAGAAAAATATAAATTTATTTTTTAATAATCTTTATTGCCTGGAATTTCAAAGAATCTGACTTTTGGTTACTGGGACATTTGGGACCTCAGTGTGTGGAAGAGTTTGAATTTGTAGTGGCTTTGTTAATATCAATCAGTATGTTATTGTTAATAAATGCTGTCATGAACAGAGAAGACATAATTCTTACCTTCAAAGACTTTATATTCCAGCTAGACTGTAAATGTACTAGGGCATTGTATAAGACAGTACTAATGAAAGAATAAAAATGCTGGATGAAATAAAAAAGCAGATAGATAAAGAATGGCCTAAGAAGTCCTCATAGAAAAGATGATACTTGTAAGACCTTCAAATAAGAAAGTAGCATTTAAATAAATAGATCTCTGAACTAGTTTTTTGTTTTTTGTTTTTTTTAGAAGCTGTAACTTAATTTTGTGAACTACCATGTTTCTGGTATTATTTAGCATTCAGTAATAATGTTGAGAAAAATTTGAGAGTTTTTTCAGGATAAGTCCCTTAAATATTGAAAAACTGATTATATTTCAAACTTGAAGCTTTTCTGATTTTTGAAGGCAGTGCTGAAATGGATTGAGAGATTTTAGGCATACTGTAAGGTAATCACTTGTGTCTTCTGAGTAGACATAATGAATGGCTGTGTTACAAAACCAAGCATAAGTTTCTTCTTTCCCCATTACATTGTGGTATCTCTGTATCTTCTTCCCTTCTGTGAATAATATTATTGAAAGGAAGCATGCAGGTTCAAAAATACTTTGTGAATTTATTACCAAATTTATTTCTGATTATGTGTTGCTTGGATAAATGAATAAATGGAATGGGTATAGAAGGTGGTAGAGAGTTTAATGAAATGAATTTTGTTTAGTACAGTCATTGCTGGCTACATGCCCTGAATGGATACAGAAAGTAGTAGAGAGCTGGAGCAGGTGAATTTTGTTTGGTATACTCATTGTTAACTATAAGCTCTGAATGGATATAGAGAGTTTGAAAAAGGAGCTTACGAAAGTGGATTCTGTCATAATCAGTGCTGAAAAAATTTAATAAATCTGCTTTATCATATATTTCAAAAGAAGAAAGCTTTTGTGTCAAGTTGGAGATTCATACAAAATTAAGCTTAGCTTGCTCCCTATTAGAATAGTGCAGATTGTTAGTCTGCTGTTAAATTTTTTTTTTTAATTTTTTCTTAATCATCCAACTGCTCTGTCTAGAAAACAAACATTTTACATCAGAAAAGTATAATGTTTTGCTGGCCTTATTATCCTTTATTTCAGAAGAAAAGTCTTCTCACTGTTGAGGGAAAACTATTACAAATAATTTGTTCTTCCACCTTGTAAAGATAAGGTGCTAAAATTGTTTAACCTATTGCATGGAAGTCTTTGAGAGGTATTACAGTGGTTTAAAAAGATTTTCTATCCTGTTGCCAGATAAATTTGTATAGATAAAATCTGATTATTCATATTTAGAAATTATATAAAATTCTTAAAAATTTGACAATGTTCTCACTATACATACTATATCCTGATACTAATTTGTATGATGTTAAAGAAGGGTATGGTGTCGGTAGTCACAGTTTTAGTTATTCTTAAAGAGCTGCAAATCATAGAAACAGCCTAATTGTTGGTTGTCCTGCTTTGCTCTAATACTTCCATAAAAGTTTATGTGGTCAGCTATCGGTCAGAGCTCCATCTGTGACAAGGAAAAAAATTAAAAGAAAGGCAGGAAAAATATATAAATTATATTTTATTTGTTAATTAACATAAGTTTGGTAGATGTGTAAAAGTGAAACAACAAAACCTCTGTTATGGTTTATTAATATAAAGCAATGGTCTACTGTTTTTATGTCTGAAAGTAGCTTCATTTAAGACTACATTTAAAAATGAAAGCTTGAATTGCAAGCTGTAACTGTTATCTTTGAATTTTGAAATGTTTTGCTTTTTGTATAACTAGTAGTTCCCTGGAAGTTTAAGTATCTATGTGATATACTTCTAGCTCAGAATGTCAGCACAAGTCCATATAGCACTTGTTAAAAAAAAAAAAAAAACTGAAAAAAGATCATATTTATACCTCTAGCTCAGAAAGTCTGTATAAGTTCATACAGCAACTGAAAAAAAAAAACTGAAAAAGGTCAAAGTGCAATTAAAACTGTAATAAAACTGATCTAGTTCACTGATATATACAAAGTAAAAAAATATATATTATCTGCATTTTAAAGCTTTAAATTTTGTGTGAGACAAAAATAAAAATGTTTATTTTGCCCCATATTCAAAATTTTTGTAGCACACTATCTAATTTAATTTTTCTAGTCAGTTAATTTAAACAACCTAATTCAGGTTTATTTGTTATAGAACCTGGAATTAGGAATAAAATCTTAATATTCTCTACAATGTAATGTTATACCATGATGCAATTCAGAGTTTGGGAGCAGAAAATGGAGTGTTTACAAAGTCCTTTGAGGGACAGGGAAAATAGAACAATTAAACTTCTCCACCTAGGGAATTCTTGACATTTTCTTAAGAGGGGTTCCCAATTTAATAAGCCAAGGTCTCAATCTTGAGGTTTGCCATTATGAAACATTTCTGTAATTAGTGCCTAAGAGTCATCTCCAGAAAATCTCTTCTGTTACTCAAATGTGGTCTCTCTCTAAGCCAAACCCTGACCTCCTCCCCTATGTGGGACATACTTTCCAGGCATCTAAGCTTGGCATTGTGATACATTACTGGTCCTGGCAATGTGGGACATAACAGACCCTGGCATTGTGAAATAAAATTCCCAAAGATGAGCCTGGCCCTGGCATCTTGATTAGCTGACCAAAAGGGGAAAAAGAAATAGAGTTTCAATGTCTAAGAGATTTCAAATCAAGTCAAGAGTTTATTCTGAATATTACTACCATACAAACCACAACCAAAAATATTCCTGGGAGCCCTGAAGACATCCTAAGATTTATAAAATTTTACTTATTAAGTTTGTTTTTCAGAAATTTAAAACCTCCAGATTGTTCCCATGCCAGAGTAGCTCTGAAATCCAGAAATGTTGGACTCTCCAAAAATAACAAATGGTTTCATTGTTTCCTTCCTTTGTCCCTTAATGACAATGCCCCTTTTAAGCCTTGAAGTAGTTAGAAGAGTCATCACCCAGATATCCCTCGAGATTGATGATTATCAAATAAGAGGGAGGAATTTTAACTGAGAAATTAGGATTTAAGGGGTGATTTTGATTAGTAAATTATATTCCTTTTTTGCTTTCTGGTATATTGGAGAAGACAGAGGGAAATACCTGAAATCCCTGAACTATCAATCAGCTTCCCTGATATCTGAAATGATTGTAAATGTCAGGGAGACAGAGTTTTGGCTGATAGGCCACCTGCTCTCCTTGTGCCTAGTAATAAACTCTTTCTTTCTTTGAAATCCTGTTGTCTCAAGAATTGATTTTTGAGCATGTCAGCAGAAGAATCCATGGCCTTTGTCTGGTAACAAAGGAAGCTCAGAGAAAATGATTAAGTTTAGATATGATTAATCTTTGCTTGTCATATAAATTATCCTCCTTTTACACTCCTCTTTTACATAAATCTTGTTGCTTTAAAGGTATTATTATATTAATTATCAAACTTTTGGGGATTTTTTTCTTTGAGTGTGAATTTACCAAAATCTTATTTGACTGGGAACATATTTGACATTATAAATTGTGCTCAGTAAACTACACTAGAGCATTTTTGAATGATGTTCTGGAAATTGCAAAGACCTAATCACAAAAAATTAATTTCTATAAATATATGGTTTCAAATAAAGTCAAATTGAGTAAATATAATTCATTAAATGGGTACAATGATTAGTCTCTAATTCTCCATACAGAGCACTCTCTGCATGAGATATAACTGTAGGACAATTCAGAATCATAATAGCTATTCTTGCTGCAATTCATTGTGTTGCAAAGAAATGTATTCATTCAAGAAAATATGTTTGCTTTAGTACACTACTTTCAGTAAAAAGTGATATAGTTTAGTAAGTATAAATTAGCCCACGTCTGTTTTTTTTTTTCTTAAAAACATGATTGTATTGGATACTTATGACTTCAAATTATTAAAATCAATATAATAGAGAAAATGTTACCAGGGGAAGAGGTCAGATCATAAAATTATTCCAGATTTCAGCATTAGCATGTGATGGTGACTTTGAATATTTTGCTCAGTTTCTCAGAGACTAGCATCTTCATATGTAAAAGAGAAACATTTCACACTGTAATGAAGCTGTCATGAGACATCTATGGTACATTGTATTTATCTTTTATTTTCCTTACTGTTTATTGTCTATGTCTTTTTCAGATAAAAGCTGTGCTGCTTTTGAGAGTTGAGACTGTAATTGTTTTGGTGTCTAATCCAGTGTTTATCATAGTGCATTGACTATTTTATTTATAGAACAAATGAATTATGAATTCCAGTCAAAGCTTTTACCCTGAACAATCATTTAACAGTTTTTAGTATTTATTTTCTTCATTCACAAGATAAGAACTGTAATAGACTAAGCATTCTGATTCAGTCACAATTTACAAGCACTCAACCCTGTGGTCTCTTTACACCTCCACGTTGGGTCAGCAGTGAGAAAGGAGAGTAAACTAGCTTTGAGGAATGATAGATCAGGTTTGTTCTCCAAGAGTGAGAAGAGAATGACATTATAATGAAAAAATGATTAATATGATAAATGTAATCTCAGTCTATTAATGTTTTTAAAGAAACCCAATTTTATGGACAGTATCATGTTGGCTAAATAGCCAAAAATGGTAAGGTTCATTGTGAGTCATATAGCAGTATCACATGTCCAGTAATCTGTATAAGCAGAAACTGGATCCCAGTATATAGCCAAAAGCACAGAGGAATAACTCCACACAGGATTTGTGCCCTTTATACTTGAGCCAAGTTTTATCCAAAGGGAGCATACCTTGTGCAGAGAAAAATGTGTTATTCAATAAAAAAATATTCACTGCTTAGCACACATCCTTCTTAGTCATCTGATCCCATAGGAGCTCTGAGGTTTCATCCCCTTTGTGCATTTTCATAAACCCGTAACTTTTACATGACTGCTGACAATTCAAAATTATTATTGCCCATAAATATGACAGTAAATTCTGTGAAGTGGAGGGACTCCCCACTCAATAGAAAGAAAGTGCAGTGTCCATTCCTAATGTATAAATGGGCCCATTTTTGGAATATCATTTTAGCCAGTTGCAACATTTTTTCTAGTTCCTCATTTAATTATTGATTTAAATAAAAATCTTTACCATGTTATTCTTATATTTATATGAGATTCAAGAGTTATATATTTATTGGACAATAACAGTTTTTGAGGTCTGATGGGATGTTCAATGGACTACCTGACAGTCCTGGGTAAATTTCATCTCCAGAGTGGTGCACCTCAAAGGTTACGTATCTCAGCCTACATCTTTTCTTAGCACACAGAGGTGCATCCAAAGTGGAAATCAAATGTTGAACACTCTTTGTTTTATCTATTTTTAATTTTCTTTTCTACTATTGTGTTTTTTTTTAATTCATTTACAGCTGATAAATTATTTTCCATCAGTAGCAGCAATGATAGGTGACTTGGTTGTGTGGTGTGTGTGTTAACATCTGGCAAGCTCTGTTTGTTGTAGACATCTATTTTCTTCTGGACAAGAAAATGCAGAGTACCTGGCTTGTTAGTCTTCCTGTTTGCTGATCTATTTTTTCTATCTTGAGCTAAAATAAATTGAGAATTTTATTACCACCAAGAATGAGAATAACTCTTTAATAACTGGGCCAATTATTTTTTTGTTTGTTTTTTGTTTACAATTGACACATGGCTGAAGTTGTAGAATTGAAGCTGTAAAGTCTGCCTATGCTTTTCACACATATGTGTCTGGAAATCAGGAAGAACTATTCCTCTCACTGTCTGACTGTGTCATGTTTCCCATTCTACAGAATAGTAATAAACTATACTGTAAATTCTCTTAACTTATAAAAGCCTTGTTATATAATATTAATGCAAACATTCTCAGAAAATAAGTAAAATTCAGTGGGTAAAATTTTAAATGTGCTGTAATTAATTATTTATATAGTGAGTGTGCTGGTTTGAAAGTATTATGTACCCCAGAAAAGCCATGTTTTGGTCCTGATCCAACCTTGTGGGGGCAACCATTTCTTTCAATCTTGATTGAGTACTGTAGGTTAGAAGCTTTTGATTAGATAATCTTCACAGAGGTGTGACGCACCCAATTTTGGGTGTCACCTATGATTAAATGGAGATGTGATTCCATCCATTCCAAGTGGATCTTGAGTAGTTTACTGGAAAGAGTCAGAAATGACAGAGACAACAGAAGCTTCAGAGCAGAGCTGACTCAGATGCCAACACTTGGAAAACAGACACTGATGTTTGGAGATGCTTGGATTTCAGCAGACGTTACCATGAGATGTTAAGCAAGTCAGAATCTGGAGAGAGCCAAGGGAAGCCAAGAGATGAAAGCCAGAGTAGCAGAGTGAGGAACCCCCATAGGATCAGGGGCTGAAAGCAATAAAGCCCAGGAGCAGGGGACCGGCAGAGGTCAGTACATGATTTCCCAACTGACAGAGGTGGTCTATACCAGTTGATCTTCTCTGAATTAAGATATCTTTCTCTGGATGCCTGAGTTGAACATTTTTGGGGGCTTAGAACTGTAAACTTGTAACTTACTAAATTCCCCTTTTTAAGAACCACTCCAGTTCTGGTATATTGCATCTGGCAGCATTTAAGAGGCTGATACAGTGAGAAACAATATTAATTAAAAAAATAAATTCTTAGAAAAGTAAATTTAAAAGTTAGGCACGGTGTCCAGTATTTCCTTCCTTCCTTCCTACATTTGACACATGTTTATTGGGCTTCTGTCATGTGACAGGCGCTGTCCCAAGTAGATAGGACTTAAAAAAAAACACACACACATCAGAAAGATAAACTCTTGCTGGGACCCTAGAGAGCACCAACATTTCTCAACAGAATTGTGGTCAAGGCGATGGGTGATATTTAAACATAGCCAAAGGTCATAAAATAGGCAAAGAAGGAAAGTAATGGGACTAAGATAATAGCAAGGAATGTCTTGCATGATTTCTAGAAACATAGGTGTTTTAAGTTATTTTTGTTGGCCTATAGAAAAGCAGTATATGGATAATGGCTAAGGGCTTATATGTGGTTAAACTTCGCTGTTCACTTTGGTTGCTATTAGCCACATGTGGTTATCTAAATTGAAATATTAATTGAAATAAAATAAAATTGAAGACAAAGTTCCTAAATTGCACTAGCCACATTTCAAGTGCCAGAGAGCTGCATTTGGCTAGTAATTATCATAGTGGACAATGCAGAGTTAGAACTATATATCACAAAAATTTCTATTGGGCAGTGTTCATTATATAAGAATACTTTGCTCTCATTTAATATGTGTATCCAGGAACATTTTTCATGTGTTATGTCCATTCTGTTTTACTTATTCCCTTATTTATTCCATGTTTGTATGATTTTGTTGGGGAGAAAATTCACGGAAATCAGGAATTTGAGAAGTATATCAACTGTTGTTTTTTACATGGTGTGTTTACATCCTCCCTAATTTCTGTTCTTATTATTCTGACCTTTAAGGAACAAGTTCAGGTACATGCTTGATTAGGTAATCTGGAAAATCTTCAAGTTTCAGTTTAAAGGAAGGAACAATGGAAAGACTTTGCAGTACTCTAATTTTTTCACTTGTCAATATGTCATCAGCACTTGTAGATGTCATCTATCCATTTGAAGATATTGGCAGGTAGTCTGGAGCTGCAGATAGTCTTGAGAAATTGCAGACATTTTTAGAGTACTACTAATAATAGGAGTTAATCCATTATCTTTTGTTGTATTTCTTACATCATGGATCATCCAGTTACCGTGATCTCACAGATCTCCAATACTATAGGGCACACTTTCTATTTAACTTATAAACTAACTCAACATTCATGAACTTATCCAGTTCATATTCTACACATCATGTGTCCTGATGATTAGCTATACAAAGATCTTAAAATTGATTTTTCTTAGCTCATGTCTCAAAGGTATTTTCCTTTCCCTTTTAAAAAATTAAAATGTCTTAAAATGAGATGATTTTATGTGTTTAATACAAAATTGTCAGTAAGTATCAATTTTATTTAATGTGTATTTTCAATACCCTTTACATGACTGCTAAAATCCTGTTTAGTCACATTGAATAGAGTTTATGTAATTAGATAATGTTAAAAAAAAGTCTATGGCAAACAATAACCTTAGTAAAAATTCCAATATTCATGTGAAACTGATAAAATGCTATTAAATTTCAGTATAATCATTAAATGTTTACAACTGATTTGTGAAAATTCACATACTTGGCATCTATTTTTAGTGGCATTATCAAGTATTTCTTAATGCACATCATATTTCAGTTTTAATACAATGGATAGCTAAAAGAAAATATCAGAGGTGCTTCAATAAATACAATATGCTAAGTAGAATGGCCTTGTTTACTAATTTGTGTTTCAGTTAATTACATAAAACACAAAATTTCTTGCATTCATGAATTCAATACTGATGAGAATGAAACATTTGTTCATCACTCTGGCAAATTCTCTGAAATATACAAAAACTTTTTCACAAACTGATACTTGCTTCTTGTGAGGGTAATCTTAAATATGCATCATTTTATTCTTATTGTCCTCTTGTTTTAAATACAGAAACTTGGCACAAGAAGAAAACCATTTTTGTAAAAAAAATCTATAGAGAACTAGGTTACCTAATTATATGTTTTTCCTTGATTAAATCTCCCACAGCAATACTCAAATGGAGAGTTGAACTTGACAATTAGTAGGTTATTTGGTACTGCTGAGATGAGCTTTTTATACTTTCAATATTAAAAAATTCTGAAGAAACTAGTCATATATTTTTATAATCCTTAGGATTGCAGATATAATTTGCCATAAGAAATGTAGGATTTTGTTTAATGATAATATGTATTTGCAATTATTTTCATAAACTACACAAAGATATCAAATGACCTTTGGCATTAGACACTGCTTGAGACATGGAGAATATTTTTGTTTGAAAATATCCACTAAGTTATAATGATTTGAAATTTTCACTAGTGAAAACCCATATTGTAGATGAAGTGGTTACTTTATAAAAGCTTTTATTCTTTCCTTCTGGTAATAACATAACTTCAGTTCGGAAGAGAAGCAATAAAAGAAAGAAAAATGAAACATACAAGAGTTAACTATTTTTCAAATTTTATATAAAAAAAGAAATTATTTGCCTCCATTAATGCACTAATCAGAGTTCTCCAGAGAAGCAGAAACCAACAGGAGAAATATATTCTACTTTTGATTTAAGCAAGTCTGAAAATTTTAGGGCAAAATAGGCCAACAGACTGGAAATTCCAGTAAGAGTGATGCTGTAGTCTTAAATCTTGTTTGGTTTCTTGTCTGGGGCTGGCTGCTGGTGACCCTCAGTCCTGGGCACCCCTGTCACATGACAACATACATGGTGGCCTTTGCTGGCCTCGCCTTTATTTTTTCAGATCTGTTGACATTTAACTTTTTGTTTCCTAAGGACTTTCTCTTTGTCTGCTTGAATTTTATTCCCCTTATAAAGGAATGTGGTGACAGGATTAAGGCCAATCCCTATTAAGTTGGACCACATCTAACTGAAGTAACCTCATCAAAAGAGCCTACTTACAATAGGTTCACCCCTAAAGGAATGGGTTCATTTAAGAACATGTTTTTCTGGAGTACCTAGCTCCAAACCACCACAAATCTCAAGTCCATAGAGGAAGCCAGTAGGCTAGAAATTCAGAGAAAGATAGATGGCATATTCTTGAGTCAGAATTTCTTTTTAATTTGGAAATCCCAGTTATTTGCTCTTAAGGCCTTCAACTGATTTGTTGAGGCCCACCACCTTATTAATGTAATTTCCTTCATTTAAAGTCATTGATTATAGATACTAATCACATCTACAAAATACCTTCACAGTGACATCTAGCCTTGTTTTCCACCAAAGTGGACACCAAAACCTAACCAAGTTGACATACAAAATTATACATAGTAATTAAGAATATTACCTTTAGAATCTTAAATTCAGTGAATATTTTCTTTAAATGAAGTCTTACTATGAACCTTAGAACATAAAATGTATTAAACATTTAGGGATGAGAAACTTAGAATTGGATATCTTAGGCTACCAGTGGCCTCCAAGATGTGGCCCTAAAGCTATTCTATGGTATACGATTTGAAAACCTCTGAATTAAAACATCCTAACTGTGCCCCATACTTCTTTTACATATTTAAAAATGGACTCTAGTACCTGTTTTCTTTCTAGAGTGTTTTTTTTTCCTAAACACTACAGGAAAACATATAGGGGATATAAATAATAAATCTGAGAAAATTATAAATCTGAAAATTCTCTCTCAAAGTCTTAGTATTGCTCCCTTTTCTCAAATATGTGACTCTATTTTGAGACTTTATTAAGTCTCCTTGGACTCCTTTCATTTGATTTTTTTTTCTCAGGTTTACGTTAAAGCCGCTCTCTTCCTTGTGATGCTTCTTTCCAGAAAACCATGAAGACACTTACCATCATAGCAGGCTCTCTTTCTACATTATACTTTGGTTCTTGAGATATTTTTCATCCCAAACACATCTGGTTCTTTGAAATATAGAGATTATTCATATATCATCTCAGTAAGTTCTCCAGAAGACCAGAATAAATTGGGGAAGCATTTTTATGAAAGGAAAACATTATGATAGTCTGGTAAGCAATAAAAAAAAAAAAGAATAGTAAGCCTTCGAAACCTTGCTAAGAGTCTAAATTCAGGAGTGGGATCAGGTGATTTCCTCACAAATTCCTCACTCACCAGAAATGACCAGTTGTTTTTAACCAGTGTCCCATTAAATGCCCCAAAAGCCAATGGTCTTGTATTAGGCTAACAAGTATCTGGGGATATAGTAAAGAGAAATACTAGGTGAAATATCATGTAATGGTGCCAAATAAAATGCACTCACATTACCAGTAGTAATAATAACTGCTGTTTCAAAGTCATTTCAACCAATTATTGTAATCCCACTTTGAAATCCTAACTGCTTTTATAAGCCAATATAACTTGCTAACTATTTTGAGAGCCTTATTTTGGTTTAAGCTCTCCCTGCCTGAACATTTTCTCTTTCAATAAACCCATTATATATATTATTTATGGTGATTCAGTTTATTTTCACAAAAATGATCCCCATTCTATGTCCATCAGACTGGAAAAAAAAGTTGGCCAATATCAAACTTTAACTTGGATATGGAGCAACATTGCTAGTAGAAGTGTAAATAAATGTAGAGTTTAAAAATATGCAAAATTTTTTGGGCAATTAAGTAATAGCTGATAAGGTAAAATTTATTCCTACTCTGTATTAAAAATACTGTTGTATGTATACCCTAGAGAAACTCAGTCATATGAACGCATATATTGAAATATATTCTGAGATTTAATCCAGAAAACAAATGAACCAGAGTATCAACATGAAAAAAAAGCTTAATATATGAAAAAATTGAGGCAAAAATGAATACATATTTGCTTCCATTATATTTAAACTTTACAAACATACAAAACAATAGCATATATTTGTTTAGAATTATAAAAATATTTCTAAATTATCAAAGCATAAAGGAAATGATAAACATATTTTGGATAGTAGCTATCTCTATGTAAATGGGAAGGGAAGGGATCAGTATGGTATGAACACAAGGACCCTGAGCTCTAATGTTTTAATCATTAAACCTTATGGTGGATACAAGTATTTGTTGCATTAGTGTCTATCCTTTTTATTGGCCTCACCTATTTAATTTAAAACAATAGGAGAACACTGAGTCAGTAGCTCACATGCACAAAATGAGCTGCGTTAAGGAAATTTGAGAAGACAACAAAAGCTCTGAAAAGCTGCTTTAGATAAATTTATAAAGTGTTGGGGTGAATCAAATAATCCATCTAAGTTATAATGCGTCTTTCTGATTTTTCTTTCTTACTAGGTGAGTAAATGTTATAAAAGCAGGAATGGTGAATTAGAGAGATAATTTTCTTGTTTTTCCCTTAGTTTGATTTTCCTTCCCTTTTACTCCTTTTAAATCCAAATTCTTCACTACATTTTTTCAGATATCTAAGCAGGTAGAAAACCAGTAGATGCTAAAGAATGGGACTGGATGAGAGTTTTATGAAGCTTCAGAGCTTAAGTAGAACATAAGTCTCCAAAGAGCTGGAAGAAAGTGAGATGCCTGATCTAATAGATTGAAAGCTTAGAGTTTTTTCCCTATAAAGGTAAAACTTGATTAAAACAAGGGATCATATAAGTCAGCATGAAATTTAATTAAATGTGCTAAGCCATTTTTATTTTAAAACTTGCTCTATAAAAATATTTCACTTTGAATATTTATTTGTAGCTGGGAATAAATATTTTTATTTAGATTAAATTGGATTAAAATTTTAATTAGATTAAAGTTGCTTTAATCTATAAATAAATCAAGCTTCTGCTTAAAATTGTTATCTAGGTATTAGAGCCAAAACTAGGATACTTCTGTCACCTAGTTCATCCTAATAGATAGTTCTTAAAATTTGAATCTGCTGAATTTCACACTCTTGAAATGAAATATCTTATTAATTCAGCACTATATTACCCTAATTCATAGGAAACATTTTCATACTTGTTTGACTGTATTGAGCTCATAGTAAAAATATTGCTATGTAAATCAAATTAATAATAATTTAAAACACTTGTACAAATAAACACTTGTTAAACAACCAAAATCAAGTAAACTAACATGATACTGTGATGGTTCAGTTCAGGTGTCCACTTAGCCAGGTGATGGTGCCCACTTGTCAGGCAGGCACTGGCCTACCAGTTACTGCAAGGATATTTCATGGCTGGTTGATAAACCAGAAGGCTGATTTATTAAATCATCAGTACACTGACTGCATCTGTGGCCGATTATATCTATGATCAACTAAGGGAGTGTCTTCCACAATGAGAGATTCCAATCAGTTGTATTTAATACAAAAAATCTTAAATTGAAGATTTTTAAGAGAGAAGAAAGAATTTTTACTTCTTCTTCAGCCAGTCAGTCTTGTGGCTAACAGACCTTCATCAGAGCTGCCAGCCTTGCATCCTGTCCTACAGATTTTGGACTCTTGCATCCCAGAGTTGTGTGAGACACTTTCATAAATCTCATATTTACAGATACCTCCCATTGGTCCTGTTTCCCTAGAAAACTCTCACCATACAGATGCCATCTTTATTCTGAATATTATAGGACTTCCAAATCAAATTATTTCAGTTTGTGTGCTAGATTATGTTATCTACATCCACAAACATGTGCTTACTATTAACTCACATTCCTATGGGTGCAAACCCAGTGTACATGAGATCTCTTGAAGTTGTTAGTTTAGTTCAAGTGTGGCCAACTGAATCAGGCTGGGTCTTAATCCTATCACAGGAAGGCTTTTTAGAGAAAGCCATGAGGAAAATGTGACAGGGAGGAACAAGCAGCTGGAAATCAGTAGGAACTCAAAAAGAAAGGAGAGGGCATCACCATGTCTAGGAAAGCAGAGGGACCCAAGGATTGCCAGCCAGAATGCCAAAGACCATACAAAGGAAGCAAGCCTTCTAGCCTCTGAAACTATGAGAAAATGATTTTCCATTGTTAAAGCCAACCTATTATATGGTATTTGTCATAGCAGCCTGAAAACTAACAGTATGTAAACGATGAAACCCTAATTTCCCAAAATTCCACTTCACATCTCTGTAAAGATGTAAAATATAAATACTTATATGGTAATTTTTCCTATTTACAGGGGCCATTGTGAAAAATGAATATTAATACACATGAAGCACTTAGAACAGTGAAAATTCTTACTTATCTTGTGAATGCCATGTCATGGACAAAACTAGTCTCAGACTTTATTTCATGGCCTGTCATGGTTAGGGACATGTGTCAACTTGGCCAAGTTGTGGTAGCTGTTTATCTAATTGGGCAAGTACAGGCCTGTCTGTTGCAATGAGAACATTTCATAGGATTAGGTCATGAGCACGTCAACTGCATCCACAGCTGATTCCATTTGTAATCAGCCAAAGGGGCGCGTCTTCTACAATTAGTGATGCTAAATCTAATCACGGGAAGCCTTTTAAGGAGCTTTCATTCCTGCTTTGGCTGGTGAGCCTCTCCTGCGGAGTTCATCCAGACCCTCCATCGGAGTCGTCAGCTTCACAGCCTGCCCTGTGGATTTTGAATTCTGCGTTCCTGTGGTCACGTGAGATACCTTTATAAATTTTATATTTGCGAGTGTTCCCTGTTGATTCTGTTTCTCTAGAGAACCCTAACTAATACATGGCCCCACAAAGTAAATTACTAAGCATTTAACATTTAATATGATGAATTCACTTTGTAAATAGAATCCTAGAATACAAAGAATATGTATTAAAAACTATAAGAGTTCTTTCTCTTTCGTATTCCTTTGCTAAAGATCTTTGAGTTTCTACTAATTAATAATGGAGATTGAGTTCACATATAAGAATTATATGAAGTTAATTGTATCCTCTCTTGAGTCTTGACTCTAAAATTTGTTATTGTCCTATCTGTTTAGGAAATTATTTTGCTCATGTTAGTTAACTGTTGTTAAAAATACTTAGTGTCTTGAGTTATCTCCTTCTGTGTAAATACTGCTTTTTTCTTTGATAGAAGGAAATCTATTATTAGCACCTCTTTTGCATTTTACTGTCTCTTATCAAATTATAAATTGTAAGTGAAGACTGAAGGCTGCTAATCAAGATGCCATCCTTCAAGGAGGCTAACAACACATAATGAGTAATGTCAACTCTTTTCTGAAGCAAAATTGCAGAAAATAGTTAAACTAGAAAGAGTTATATTTATTCCCTGTACTTATTATCCACTTCCCATGACAATATCCTTTAAGGAAACTGATTGTTAATTATAATAAAAACATGCAGGAGCTAGCAAGTTAAAATATAATTTTGGAAAGATCTAAAACTGAACAATACTTTTACTCCCTTTTCTTAAGAGGTTGAAAATATGAATGCTTTATTTATTTATACCCACATTGATTTTTTTCATTCTTGTATGATATTATGTAACTGATATTGTTGTGAAAGCACCATTTATACTCATGTGCCACATTTATACTCATGTGCCAACGGAAATATAATCTATAAATAAAAATAGCAATTCAGGTGAAGGATGCTAATGGATTTTCAGCTGAGTCAAGATTGATTGAAAACAGACTATTCACCATGGTTTTAAATTCTAAGATAAATTATCATACAAAAAGAAATCAAGATGAACACTTGGAATCAAGTTACCAAACTGGATTTGGAAAGGTAGAGCTCAGAAAATGAATGGCAATAGTTGGAAGAGAGAAAACTAAGGTTAGCTTTATACTAAGCAATGGACAAACAATGGACAAAAACACAACAACAAATGTCAAAATTGGGTATTAAAAAGAGATTTTAAGGGTGCACAGGTGGTTCAGTGGTAGAATGCTTGCTTTCCTGTGGAAGACCCAGGTTCAATTCCCAAAAAAAAAAAAAAAAAAAAGAATTTAAATTTATAGTCTGTAACATTTTTATTTCCCACTTTTAGCAGAGCACTTAGACAGTAAGCACCTCAATAGCCATTCATTTGTAAGTAAACTAGACAGACAGATATTCAGCTGAAAGGAGAGTGCACTATGACTATTAAATGCCTGGTTAATATCTCTGAAAGAGCAGCATTTAGCATCCAGCCACTGACTTGCAAACTCCTTTGCATATCTAGCCCACTTGTTTCCCTAAAGAGTATTGACTGCAGAGAGATCCATGTCAGTTTGAAGCAAGGCATTGCTGGCACATCTGTTTCCTAATCAAAGCACTCTATCCCACCAAGGGAAGCATGATCTGACACAACTGATAGGATCTAAAATCAGCAGAGATTATAATCCATAATTAGATTACAGTTGTAAGCAGTGCTGGTCCTGAAAGAGCATGGATACCAAATGGATTTGGGGTGCAATCTCTATTCTGATAATAAAACACTTGATTGTTCCATTTAAAAGATTGTAAATGGAGGAGGAGGGTCCAAGATGGCTGCTTAGTGAGGTGAGGGATTTAGTTCATCCTCCAGAGCAGCTAGTAAATAGCCAGGAACAGCAGAGAATAATTGCTGGGGCCACCCACACACAGCATACACCAGTCTGGACAAGCTGGACCAGCTGTGATCCCAGCCAGAACCGTGAGTCCACCAAGCCACAGAGGCTGGCACCCCTCCCTCACAGGCTGGCTCCTGGAGGCGAAAGGAAAGAGACCTTAGTACAAGGGACTGAGCTTTCAAGTTCCAATTGTGGAATTAATTAACACATTCTGACACTAAAAATACGCCCCCAGCTCAGCTGAATCTTGAGTAAAAGCTGAGGTTGCTGGGTTTTGACCCAGCACAGAAGGAGCAGGACTGACAGAAAAGAAAAAAAAAAACAAAAAACACAACAAGGTTTTGGAGCAGACAGCACAAAATACTTGAAAGTGTCTGGGCCCTGAAGGAAAGGAGAGGGCACATAGGATCTGGAGATACACAGAGCAGTGTACCAACTTGATTGGCAATCCCGAGGAACAGGGGTTCTACTCTAAAAATGATTTTATTTTTTTTTTCATTTTTGTGGCTGTGTTTCTATGTCTTGACTACTCTTTGGACAGAACTGCCAGGCTTCTCAGGCTCCAAATGCACCAAGCAAGGGTGGAATCAAGCTTGTCTCAGAGCTTGTCTGGAGGCTGTGCCTTCCCCAGGAGAGGACTGAGGCTCAGCTCAGGTGGAATTCCTCCTTCAAGGAATTCAGACCCCAGGGTCTGGAAAACTGAAGTGATTAAAGCCAGCCTACAACTTCTTCTCTGTCTCAACCATGCCTTCGGCACGGAGAGTCTGCTGAAGTTAAAGGTAACTCATCACATTATGCCAGTGGGACCCACAAGGAGACAAGTGCCACATACTGGGCAGGATAGGAGAAACAGAGCTTGGAGGCTTCATAGGAAAGTCTTTCAACATGCTGGGTCTCACCCTCAGGGAAAACTGATGGAAGTGACTCATTTCTCCTAAGAGGAGGCCAGTTTGGTCTGGGAAAATCTGACTGGAGTCTATAATACCTAATTAGACCCTCTTAAGGAAAAAAAAAACATGATACAGGCAGGATGGGAAACAAGAACTGAAAAATTCTGATCCGTTAAACAAAACCTAAGCATGAGGTCTTGAATAAACTGCGCTGAATGTTCAAGAACAGATAAAGTCATCCAGCAAGAAAAATCTAGGTTATAAAAAAGTGAAAACTCTATCCAGAATAAATTAATTAAGGAAATTAAATGTCTAGACACCAACAAAAAATAATGACTCAAACTAGGAAAATTGAAGATATGGCCCAGTCAAAGAAACAAATCAACAATTCAAATGAGATACAGAAGTTGAAACAATTAATTCAGGATGTTCAAACAGATATGGAAAAACTCATCAAAAATTAAATCAATGAATTTGAGGGAGGATATAAAGAAGGCAAGGGACAAACAAAAATAAGAAATTGAAAATCTGAAAAAAATCACAGAATTTATGGGAATGAAAGGGACAATAGAAGATAAAAAAAAAAACAAAACAATGGAAACCTAAATGTTAGATTTCAAGAGGCAGAACATAGGATTAGTGAACTGGAGGATGGCACATCTGAAATCCAAATTGAAATCTGAATGAATATGAGCAGGGACTCAGGGAATTGAATAACAACATGAAACACCCAAATATACATGTTTTGGGTGTCCGAGAAGAAAAGAGAGGAAAAGGAGGAGAAAAAATAATGGAGAAAATTATCACTGAAAATTCCCCAACTCTTATGAAAGACTTAAAATTAAAGATCCAAGAAGTTCAGCATACCCCATTCAGAATAGATCCAAATAGACATACTACAAGTCAATAACTAATCAGAATGTCAGATGTCAAAGAGAAAGAGAGTTTTGGAAGCAGCAAGAGAAAAGCAATCCATCACATACAAGGGAAACCCAAAAAGATTATGTGTAGATTTCTCAGCAGAAACCATGGAGGCAAGAGAACAGTAGCATGATATATTTAAGATTCTAAAAGAGGAAAACTGCAACCAAGAATTCAATATCCAGCAAAATTGTCCTTCAAAAAAGAGGGGGAAATTAAAACATTTTCAAGCAAAAAAATCACTGAGAGAATTTGTGACAAGAGACTGGCTCTGCAAGAAATACTAAAAGGAGCACTAGAGGCAGATAGGGAAAGATAGGAGAGAGAGGTATGGAGAAGAGTGTAGAAATGAAGACTATCAGTAAAGGTAAAAAGAAGAAAAATTAGACATGACATATAAAATCCAAAAGGCAAAATGGTAAAAGAAAACACTGCCCTTACAGTAATAACACTAAATGTTAATGGATTAAACTCCCCAATCAAAAGAAATAGACTGGCAGAATGGATTAAAAAACAGGACCCATCTATATGCTGTCTACAGGAGATACATTTTAGACACAAGGATAAATATAGGTTGAAAGGGAAAGGTTGGGAAAAGATATTTCATGCAGACAACAATCAGACAAGAGCAGGAGAAGCTATACTAATATCCAACAAATTAAACTTCAAATGTAAAATAATTACAAGAGACAGAGAAGGTCACTATGTATCAATAAAAGGAACAGTTCAACAAGAAGACATAACAATCACACATTTATGCACTGAGCCAGAGTGCTCCAAAATACATGAGGCAAATATTGAAAACATTGAAAAGAGAAATAGACACATCTACCATAATAATTGGAGACTTCAATTCCCCAATCTCATCAATAGACAGAACATATAGAAAGAAGATCAATAAAGATCAGAGAATTTGAATAATAAAACAAATGAACTAGACTTTAAACATACATTTATAGAATATTACACCCCACAACAGCAGGATACACTTTTTTCTCAGGTGCTCATGGATCATTCTCAAGGATAGACCATATGCTTGGTCACAAAGCAAATCTTGATAAATTTAAAAAGATTGAAATCATACAAAGCACTTTCTCAGATCATAAAGGAATGAAGTTGGAAATCAGTAATAGGAAGAAAGCCAGAAAATTCACAAATATATGGAGGCTCAATAAAACACTCTTTTTTTTTTTTTTTACATGGGCAGGCACCGGGAAACGAACCCAGGTCCTCTGGATGGCAGGCGAGCACTCTGCCTGCTGAGCCACCATGGCCCACCCTCAATAAAACACTCTTAAGCAACCAGTAGGTCAAGGAAGAAATTACAAGAGAAATTAGTAAATATCTCAAGGTAAATGAAAATGAACACAAAATATCAAAATTTATGGGATGCAGCAAAGGCAGTGCTAACAGGGAAATTTATTGCTTAAATGCCTATATCAAAAAAGAAGAAGGAGCAAAAATTGAGGAATTAACTGTTCACTTGAAGAACTAGAGAAAGAGCAGCAAACTAACCCCAAAGCAAGAAAAAGGAAAGAGCAGAAATAAATGAAATTGAGAACATGAAAACAATGTTTTCATTGACCCTTAGCAAGGTTACAAAAAGAAGAGAGGATGCAAATAAATAAAATCATAAATGGAAGAGGAGACATAACCACTGTCCCCACAGAAATAAATGAAGTAATGGGAGGATACTATAGAACTTTATGCTAATAAACTAGACAACATAGATGAAATGGACAACTTCCTAGAAAAGTCAATATTACAATATTGACTCAAGAAGAAATAGATGACCTCAACAAACCAATCACAAGTAAAGAAATTGAATATGTCATTAAGAAGCTCCCAAAAAAGAAAAGTCCAGGACCAGATGGTTTCACATATGAATTCTACAGAACTTTCAAGAAAGAATTAGTCCCAATCCTGTTGAAACTCTTCAAAAAATTGAAGAAGAAGGAAGGCTACCTAACTCATTCTATGAAGCTAATATCACTCTCATATCAAAGCCAGACGAAGATACTACAAGAAAAGAAAATTACAGACCAATCTCCCTAATGAATATAGATGCAAAAATTCTCAACAAAATTCTTGCAAATTGAATCCAGAAGTGCATTAAAGGAACTATAAACCAAGACCTAGTAGAATTCACCCCACTTGGGATTATAATCATCAACATAAGAAAATCATTAATGTAATACATCATATCAACAAATCAAAGCAGAAAACCACATGATTATCTTGGTTGATGCAGAAAAGGCATTTGACAAAATTTAACATTCTTTCTTGTTGAAAACACTTCAAGGGATAGGAATAGAAGGGAATTTCCTAAACATGATAAAGGAAATACGTGAAAAACCCACAGCTAGAATCATCCTCAATGGGGAAAAAATGAAAACATTCCACCTAAGACCAGGAACAAGGCAAGGATGTCCACTATCAATCACCATTGTTATTCAACACTGTTTTGGAAGTTCTAATCAGAGCAATTAGATGAGAAAAAGAAACATAAGGCATCAAAATTGGAAAGGAAGAAGTAAAACTCCCACTGTTTGCAGATGATATGATACTATATGTCAAAACCCCCAAAAATCTACAGCAAAACTACTGGAGCTAATAAATGAGTACAGCAAAGTGGAAGGTTACAAAATCAACACTCAAAAATCTGTAATGTTTCTATACACTAGTAATGGACAATCTGAGGGGGAACTCAAGAAAAAAAAATTACATTACAATTGCAACCAAAAGAATACAATATTTAGGAATAAATTTAACTAAGGATACAAAAGACCTATACAAAGAAAACTACAAGAAATTGGTCAACGAAATCCCAGAAGACCTAAATAAATTGAAGGGCATATGATGTCTATGGATTGGAAGACTAAATATAGTTAAAATGCCAGTTCCACCTAAATTGATTTATATATTCAATGCAATACTGATTAAAAATCCCAACAACTTGTTTTGCAGAAAAAGAAAAATCAATAACTAAATTTACCTGGAAAGGCTGGGTGCCCCAAATAGCTAAAAACATCCTGAGAAAGAAAAATGAAATCAGAGGCTTCACACTACCGGACTTTATGAAGCTACAATGGTCAAAACAGCATGGTATTGGCATAAAGATAGATATGCTGACCAATGGAATCAAATAGAGTGTTCAGACATAGACCCTCTCCTCTATGGACAATTGATCTTTGATAAGGCAGTCAAATCAACTCACCTGGGTCAGAACAGTCTCTTCAATAAACACTGCTTGCAGAACTGGATCTCCACATGCAAAAGAATGAAAGAGGATACATATTTCACACTCTATACAAAAATTAACTCAAAATGGATCAAATGCCTGAACATAGATCTAAGACCATAAAACTTTTAAAAGAAAATGTAGGGAAATATCTTATAAATCTTATAATAAGAGGCAGTTTCCTAAATCTTACAGCCCAAGCATAAGCGTTGAAAAAAAAATAGATAAATGGGAATGCCTCAAAATGAAACACTTTTGTGCATCAAAGAACTCTGTCAAGAAATTAAAAAATCAGCCTACATAATGGGAGACAATATTTGGAAACGATATATCAGATAAGGGTCTAGTATCCAGAATATATAAACAGATTGTTCAACTCACCAACAAAAAAACAACCCAATTACAAAATGGGCAAAAGACAAGAACAGACACTTCACAGAAGAGAAAATGCAAATGGCTAAAAGGAACATGAAAAGATGCTCAGCTTCCCTGGCTGTTAGGGAAATGCAAATCAAAACCACAGTGAGTTATCATCTCACATCTGCCAGAATGGCCATTATCAATAAAACAGAAAACAAACAAGTGCTGGAGAGGATATGGAAAAAGAGGCACACTTATCCTACTGTCGGTGGGAACGTAAAATGGTACAACCACTGTGGAAGGCACTTTGGTGGTTCCTCAGGAAACTAAGTATAGAATTTCCATATGATTATGTAATACCATTGCTAGGTATCTTTTCAGAGGACATGAGGGCACGGACACAAATGCACATTTGCAGATCAATGTTTATAGCAGCATTATTTACAATTGCCAAGAGATGGAAACAGCCTAAATGTCCATCAACAGAAGAGTGGCTAAACAAGCTGTGGTATATATATATATATATATGATGATGAAATATTACACAACTGTAAGACAGAATAAAGTCATGAAGCATATAACAACATTGATGGACCTTGAGGATATTATTCTGAGTGAGATTAGTCAGAAACAAAAAGACAAATACTTCATGGTCTTACTGATATGAACTAACATTAATAAATGAACTTGTAGAATTTCAGTTAAGATCAGAAGATAGATATAGGGTAGATTTTGTGTAATTGGAGCTGAAGGATACAGATTGTGCAACGGGACTGATTGTAAAAATTCAGAAATGGACAGCACAATATTACCTAATTGTAGCACAATAATATTAGTACACTAAATGAAGCTGAACGTGAGAATGGTGGAAGGAGGAGGCCTGGGGGCATAAATGAAACCAGAAGGAAAGATAAACGATTGATTTGAACAGTGAATAAAAAAGTATTTACAAAGTACCCTTGGGGGAATAGTGAGAAGCGGGTAAATTTCAACTTCCCCATTTGGAGAATTTCTGATATTCTTGCAAGCAGTGGAAACAATCAGATCAATAGGCCAAACCCTCAATCTTGGGGCAAAGAATAGACTAAGCCTACTTAAAATGAGGCCTAAGAGTCATCCCCAGAGAACCTATTTTGCTGCTCAGATGTGGCCTATCTCTCTCTCAGCCAACACAGCAAGCAAACTTATTTCCCTCCGTCTCTCTCTATGTGGGACATGACTCCCAGGGGTAAAAACCTCCCTGGCAACATGGGACAGAAATCCTAGAATGAGTTGGTACTCAGCATCAAGAGATTGAGAATACCTTCCTGACCAAAAGTACAAAGAGAGAAATGAGACAAAATGAAGTGTCAGTGGCTGAGAGATTTCAAATAGAGTAGAGAGGCTGTTCTGGAGGTTATCCTTACTCATTTTATAGATATCTTCTTTTCAGTTTAAGGTACATTAGAGAGGCTAGAAGGAAGTGCCTGAAACTGTAAAGCTGTGTTCCAGAAGCCATGTTACTTGAACATGAATGTATAATGATAAATAGCTTTTGCAATGTGACTATGAGAGTGTGAAAACCTTGTGTCTGATACTTCTTTTATCTACTATATTGACAGATGAGTAAAAAAAAATATGAATTAAAATTAATAAATAATAAGAAGAAGTGTTAAAATAAATTGAGTAGATTGAAATACTAGTGAACAATGAAAGGGAGTAGTAAGGGATATAGGAAAAAAATAGGGGGAACAAAAGTTAGAATATGTTGATTAGATGGAAATACTAGTGGTCAGTGAGAGAGAGGGGTAGGGGGTATGTTATGTGGGAGATTTTTCTTTTTTCTTTTTACCTCTTTTTCTGGAATGATGCAAATATTCTAAAAAATGATCATGATGATAAATATACTACTCTGTGATGATATTGTGAGCCATTGATTATACACCATGCATGGAATGTTTGTTAAGAATGTTCACGTTTGTATGTTGTTTTGGTTTGATAATAAAAAGTAAAATAAAAAAGATAAAAGAGTGTAAATGGAGATCCCCATTGATTGGGAGAAAAACAACAACAACAACAAAATACTATAACATCAACATTTTAATGCAATAGATAATAGTAACTGAGAACATCAGCAATGCTTTTAGTTTTATAAATTTCCTTCTAGTATCATAAACTATTCAGTTGATTTTGGGACCTAAATTAGGGTGAAGCGTGTTCTCAATGCTAAAGGAGAGAAATTTTCCTTACCTTTGTGTAATATGGATGGTCTTGTGATACGAAGAAATGCTTGTTACTTCCAAGATTGTCTGTATTCTTTTCTGGCCAATTATATCCAGCAGAAGACAAGCTGAGGCAGAGGGGCTCCATAGAAGGGTATATTCTTTATTTTGTTTCTTTATCTAATGTGGGGTTCAAAATAGGCAATTACATATACATATTATATATACACTATATATATATATATAAAATGGCAGTTATAGTTGTCATGCTATGCCATACTACCTGGGATTTTTCTTGATCCGTTTCTGGTGGAGTTATAACATGGCAAAACCTTTTATAACTTCACTATGATCCAGAAATTCTAATCCTACCAGTTTACACATGAAAAATTAAAACATCTGTTCTCAAAAATAATAGAAGTTCATAAAATTCACAGCAGCTTTAATCATAATAAATAAACACTGGAAACACCATCAGTGTTCATCTGTACTAGAATAGATAAGAAATGGCAATTTGTTCATTGTCTGACACGTACAGCATCGCCCACCTGATGGCAGATTGGCCCCGCCCCTGCCCTCCTCCTCAGGATTCCCTCCATGAAACGAACTTCCCGGGAGCATTATAGGGAACTTGACTGCTATAACCTTGACCGATGTCTGTCCCAAACGCATCTTGTTTTGCAAAAGGGGCACAAACCTAAAATCTGCATGCACGCCTCTGGCATCTGGCCACCTCTCTTCCTCATCCACATCTATCTGTACAGCAGTTGCCATAGGGGCAGACATACACCAGGGAACTTCTCCCCATCTCGCTGTACACCATATGGTGGTAGCAGCTCTCTGTAAGTTTTCCTAATAAAAGCTTTTTGACTGATCACCCTGGGGTGTTTAATGCCTCTTTCCTAGATATCACAACAGGCCACATTATAGGATGGTTTAGGGCAATCCAGACTGTATTTTCCTTTATTTATTCTTTCCAGGTGAGTTTTGCTATAGGTTCAGTCATACGCAGCATTCATGCAATGGTATCCTACTCTGCAATAAAAAGAGAGAATCTTTGTTACATCCACAATGCATATAAATCTTGTAAAGTCTTATGTTGAATGAAAAAAGCTTATATAACAGAGTGTACATAGTGTATAGTACATGTAGATATATATGCTTGATATATATGTGTGTGTGTAGATATATATAGACAGTGTATGCTTTCATGCATTTGGTATTTTGTAACAGAAAGAACTAATATATAAACCTACAAATCAGAACAGTGAGTACCTCTGGGTGTGGTGGGAACTACTGGAAAGCATGAGGAGGAAGCTTTCTGTAGTGGTGATAATTTTCCTTATCTTAATGAATGTTAGGGCTACAAAAGTCTCTGAATTTGTTAAGACTCAACAAATGATACAGTTATTTAATTGTATGTTCAAAATAAAAAAGGCATGAGTAAATATTGATTTCTATCTAAAGTATGCACAGGGAAGTAATTAGCAAAAATACTGATATCTGTGAATTAACTCATAATACATTGCAAGCTTAAATGGATTAATGAATAGTGTAATGAGAAGATGTATAAACAAGTGATAAAGCAAATTAGAATTTTAATAGAAGACTAGATGTGGTGGCAATATAATGTTCACTGTAATTTTTTTTCAATTTTTCTGTAAATTTAAAATTTTTCACAATCAAAGGCTTGAACAAAATAGGAAATATGCCTCAGCAGCTCTTCCCTGGGTGTACTTAGATGTGTTATTTAATGCCTTTGAGCCTCATTTCCTAAACTATTAAGTGATAGATCTATTTAAAAGAACTATTTAAACCATTTGAGTAAGATGCGTTTGTACCTAGCACGTTATTAAGTGATATATGAATCTTATTTTAATTCAGGAAACTATATATTCTTGTTTCATGAGGTTGGGTTGAAATGAAGATAACTTTCATATGCTTATCTTCTGTTTAGAGTTATAGAAGGACTGCATAGTTTTCTCCTAATTCTTCTCTCACAACAAAAAATATCAAGGCAAAGTCTCATTTTGCTTATAGTCAGTCTTCTTTCCCCTCTTTTTCTTGCTTACCATTATAATCCTCTCTTCTCTTTCCCCACCTGAAATTCCTTCCCTTGTTTGCTTCCCTTGTTTCCTGTTCTGGGAAATCCTTTCCTCACATGTTACTGGTATTGTACTTAACCAGGGAAGCAGAGTCTCAAATTATGTTGCCTCTTCATTGACATACATAATAAAAACATGGCTCAACTATTACTTTTACAAAGATCCTAATGTAGAGATAATCAAATTTGCCCTGCTTAGTATAAGTCTGATAGAGTCTGGGTGGTGTGGGATGCTAAAAAGAGCAGTGCTCTGCTTATCAAAAAACTGCCCACTGTTTTAATCATAGATGTCTACTGCTACTTGTAACAGTATCTAGTACATAAATAGTGGCACAAAAATATCTATTATTCATCAAAAAATGAAAAAGAGTTCATAAAATAATGAGGAAAATAACTGGAGATAAACTTTAAAAGAAATGTGGATAGTTTATACAAAGAATCATTTTCTTTTGTAATACTGCTGAGAGACATAGAAAAATGCCACGTCATGTTCCTGAATAGAAGGTGTTGACATCATAATGATTTCCAGTCTGCTGTGTTACTCTAAGTTGGCATATTATGTTACATAACTTCTACAACATAACATATAAACAACCATAAGACTGAAGGATCCAGGACATAAACATATTAATTATAAAATATATATGAAGAAATAAAGATACGAGGAAAAGAAGACAGTTATGAAAAGAAAACAGTAGCAAGAAGATTGTCATCACATATTAAAGACCAAATTCATGAAAAGAATTTTCTATGGCACAAGAGTACTCAGAAAAAAACAACAGTAAAATAGAAATAGTCTCAGATCATTCAAAAATAGTATATACAGGGCGGGCCGCGGTGGCTCAGCGGGCAAAGTGCTTGCCTGCTATGCCGGAGGACCTCGGTTCGATTCCCGGCCCCAGCCCATGTAACAAAAAACGGAAAAACAAAATACAATAAAACAAGAAAATGTTTAAAGATGTTTCCCTTTCTTCCTTCCTTCCTTCCTTCTCTCTGTCTTTCCTTTAAAAAAAAAAAAAAAAATAGTATATACTTAAAAGTATCCTATTAATGCAAGAAAATTTTTAAAAAATTCAAAATGCTTGGTGGCAAATGAATTACCAGTTCCCTCTAGATCCCAACAGCCAGTCTTAACCTAACATAGCATTCAGGATAAAGAAAATATTTCAAAATGAAAAAATGTCATGAAGATATTAGGAAAAAAAAATACATGGAGATTTTTTTTGTATTTTCAGTTTGGTGAACACCCTTTGAAATGTGATGCAAATCCAAAAATGATCAAAATCTGGAAAACATGATGAGATAAAAATAAGACATTAAACAAAAACAACAGACAATTTTAAAACAATACACTGAGAAAAACTATTTAGGACTCACATCTCAGCCAAAAGGCTGTCATCCTTTATTAATCAGGAACAAGCGGAATCTTTGTGTAAAGTAAATTAATTAGCAAAAGATTAGCACCTCAATAGAAAAATGCATTTAACAGATATTTTATAGATGAAGGAAGTATAAACAGTCCTTATGCAATTTTTTTAACCTAAGGAAATTAAAATTAAAGGTTTATTGAGTTACACTTTCTTTTCTCATCATATTGAGGAACAAATAATTATGTCTTATACCATGGGCCATTGGGACTATAAATTTGTGAAATATGGTAAGAACAACTTAAAAATAGCTTTCCAAATTAAAAATGCATTAAACTTTGGCACTGGAATTGTAATATTTTTAATGCTACAGATATGCTAGTGTATGTGCAAAATTGTATAAGCATGAGGATATCTACTAAAAGGCACGTTGCTTTTAGTATCAATTGTTTGGAAACCAAGTGAGTATTCTTTCATACATGGTGGTTATATGAATTATGGCCCATCCATGAATTGGAATACCATGCAGTTGCCAAAGAAATAATATAACTATATATATATGCTTCTATGAAATCATCTCCAAAATATTGCAAAAAGAAAAAAAACATAAATAACAAGGTGTATTTTATGCCACTGTCTGTCTCCTTGTGGCAGGGTCCCTGTGTTCCACCACTTCCGGGTATCATTTACATTATATTCCTGTGAATGATATCCCTGGACTAAACATTGCTGAGCTGATGCTGGCATATATCCCTGTCCAAATACATGGGATAAACTCTCTTTGGAAGGATATACAAAAAATGGTATTAGAGACTGTCTCTGGAAGGGCAAGTAGCACACACAGAGGAACGAAAGGGAGACTTAGTTTTCATTAACACTTTCTATAAATTTGGAATTGCATTGTGTGTGTATACTATTTACCTATCCACCAAATGAACAAAGTAGATTTTAAAAATTAATAATGAAGTATTGGTATGCAGAGTAACCTATTAGGTAAGAAGCCCTAACTCCCCGCATTTGGTAAAGAATTTAGCTTACTACTAAATTCCTTTTAGTCAGTTGTGTTTGACACTAGATGACTTTACTTTTTCCTTTGAATCCAAACATGTTGTCTGGGTCCTATTTTTGAGAATCAAGTACCCCTTAGATCTAGAATGTCACTTCAGGAGTCACCATATGAGATAAGCAATATTTCCTTCAAGTTCCGTGAATGATTACTTACAGTGTTTGTAGTTTAATTTTAGGAAAAGCATCTAAGAGCATTGCTAGTGACCTCCATATGGGTCTTTCTTCAGATGTAATTTCCTTTACTTTACCACTGACCCGAGAATCCAGATTCTTTTGTAAAGCCATATTTCCTTCGAAAAATTCTCTGGAGTTTATCAGCAGTCTGGTTTTTTAAAGATTGGTTTGAAAAATGAGCTGTTATTAATTTTGAAACAAACTGCCTCTCTTAGCACCACCCACGAAATATTACAAGGTTAATGATCTATTCTATTACCTGTTCATATTTTGGCTCCTGTTTATATAAATGCATTTCCTTAAGATTGGCATTTCTGTGATTGAAAGCTATTTTTCTTTCCTGTTATTCTTTATGATGCCTTTTCTTCAGCTCTCTTAACAGAAAACCTACATTAAAAGATAAACAGATCCTGTAACCTAAAATCAACTCTGATTAGAGGTTTATTCCAAGTGTCATTACGCCACAGGATGTGGTCCTGTGTCACCTCTGCAGGAGCATCCAGTGGTGATGGATTCAACAGAGCCAAGAGACAGGAATACATACAAAGGAATAGTCTGTTAAAAAGTCATTTATAGGAGGAGGAGATACAATGCAATATGAACGAATAAAATAAAAACTAGCAGGAAGGCCACAGTGGCTCAGCAGGCAGAGTTCTTGCCTTCCATGCCGGGGACTCGGGTTCAATTCCTGATGCCTGCCCATGCAAAATAAATAAATAAATAAATAAAAACAGGCAAAACAACAAGGCAAACATAATAAGGAAATGATAATGATTAAATATAATGTAGCTATTTAAATATATGTGCAATGTAGTTAAAACTATGTTTTGTCATGCAAAACATATGGCATCATAAACATGGAAGTAAATAGATAGATGTGAATTTTCACTTTTTAAAAATAAACTCTTCAAAGGTATTTAGTTTTTTTGCTAAGCCTTATTAAAGGTTTGTATTTTTAAGTGGCTATTGTGTTAATGTTCATGTGAAAGTCAATGCTATTTCTAATCCAAGATTGTAATCTTTATTTTTCTGTGGGCTAGATCTCAATTTAATATATATTTATAATAAGATAATTTATCCATTTCAATATATAAGACTAAATTTACTTATATACATGACACAATAAGAATGTCATTTATTTATATATGCATCAATTTTTCATGCATCTACTCACTCAGTTATTATGAAGCAGTATCCGTGTGTGTATGTATGTATATATGTATATGTACATATATGTGTCTTTATGAGGTATTTATAATGTAAATGGTTAAGGTCAGTTGGTATATGGTGGGTCATGGGAATACAGGCTCAGGCACAACAGGGAGTCCCAGAAAATTACTGCTTTATTACTCATAAAGCACAGAGGGTCCAAAAGAACAGGAGAAAAGATCCCACCTTCGTTAGTCCCCAAAGGAGGCCAATTACTTGGGTCGGATGGGTGGATAGCAGCTCTGCCTGCCTTTCTTAACATACGAGATGAGGGACACCTGCACTGACTGAATGATGAGCTTTTATATACTCCAGGGGGAGGTGGCTCTGCTAATGTACAAACTTTGTGACCTGAGGCTGGTTAAGATTTAGCATCCACTGTCCCAACACCTGCATGCAAAAAAATCACAAAAGGAAATATAACACCTGCACAAACAAATAAACAGGAGAAAGGGAGGGTTGTAACTGAGGGCTGGGAAATGGCTGATGGTTGTATTGGTGACTCCCCAGAAGAATGTCAAATGTGCTATAGGAAAAACAGGCAAAAACTAAGATTACAGTGTTGTCTACACATGCCCAATACCCTCTCATCTTTGGAGTCTCCCTGGAGTGCAGAACTTCATTGTGAATTTTATAGCTATGAATTCCTTGTTGATTACGGACATCTCCTCTAGTATCTTTCCCTCCATTAATTTCATTAATGTTTTTCTTACTAAGTAGAAATCTTTAATTGTTATGGTGTAAATTCATATTTTTTCTCCTTGTACTTGTCCTTAAAAAGACTTTAATTAGAAGACTATTCTTCTCTGTGAGATAATTTTGTTTAAATACATCATCATTGTATTTTCACTCATGAATCCAATTTATGTTTTCTTATAATGAATCAACTTTTCTAACTTTACCAATTTCCTTTCTGAACATAATATCATCTTTAATATATAGAAAGTACACTATAATTAATAGAAGGTTAAACCTAAGTGACTAATTTGTAACACTCTCTCAATCTCAATATTTAAAAATGACCACTTTACGCACAGGTTAGACAGAGTTATTAATTAGGGCAAAGTCAAGTATTGCTGAGAATGTAAGGAAAGAGTAACACTTTCTGGTTGGAATGTAAAACAATGCATCTCTTCTGTGTGGAAATTTGGTAATACTTAAAGAAGTTACATATGTCCCAGTAGTCCTACTCAGAGGTGTATATGCTAGAGAAATTTTCACACAGTATCACAAGTGGTCCCTTATAAAATGTTCACCAAAGCCTTGTTAATCTGTTCATTAATTAATTCACTCAACAGATATTTATCAGGTACCAGCTTATGTGTCAGAAACTTTATGGTTCTGGGAGACAATAGAGAAAATGCAGAAAAAAGTTTCTGTCATCATGGCACTTACATACTAGTTAAAGAGAAAAATGGCAAAATTTCTGTTAATTAAATTATACTCTATGCTATGAAGTAATAACTGCTAGTGTAGGAAAAAAACAAAGACAATGTAATGAAATGTTTGTGGGTGTTCTTTATTTACCAGAAATCTTTAATTTTCATATACTAAATCCATTAGTTTTCCTCTTATGATTTGTTCCTTATATAACTTGCATAATAAAACTTAGTTTGAACCTTTAGGTAGATGGCAGATGATAATTAGAAACAAGTTCATTTATATCACTAGACATGGAAAATATTAAATGGTCTTTGACTACAATGGAATATTATGCAGCACTATAAAGTAATTATTTTGATTTACATGAAGCAGCAAGGATAGAGTTCACAAGACTAGCTCTGGATATTAAAAAAAGAAATGGGAGAGATAAACACACTAGAATTTATGTAATTTAAACATTTATGTAAAACCATGTTATTTCTTATTGCATATAAAATGGAACATACTAAGAAGTAGTAAAATAATATCTTACACTAGCAGATGATGATATTCTGACATAACTCCAGGGGTAAAGGTAATTGGTCCTGTAAAATTGCATCTGAAAATTGAAACAAACCTGAAGGTTAACTCCAGTTTGGAATTTATACTTTCATAGAATTGATAAGATACATATGATGACGTACCCTTGGCTGTAGGTCCTGTCAACAAAGTCTTAATATGCACCAACCATGGTTTAAGATTCAGCAGAAAACAGGATGGCCAATGTCTCTGCTCTTGCAGGAGAAGACAGTCAACAAACAAATAATGAAATACTAAACTACATATAGAACACTATACTAAATAGAGAATAATTGAAAATAATGTGACGAAATAGAGAGTGATGAGCTGGCTGCTTTAGATTGGGAGCGAGCCAGCAATGAAGAAATCTGGAGGAAGAGCATTCTTGGCACAGGGGTAGAAAGGATCTTGGCACCTTTGAAAATCTAAAAGAAGTTCTAAAGCCAAGTGGGCCAGCAAAAGAAAAGACTAGTAAATGTTCCCAGAGATAGAGAGGCCAGGCATATGGGTTTTATTTGTGAGGCTAAGGACTTTGGATTTGCATTTAAGTGTGATGGAGAACCATCGGGAGTGCTTAAACATGGGAAGTAGAGATGGCAATCTTATTTATATTTGTAAAAGGTCAGTCTAACTGCTGGGGTATGAATGGATTGTACAAAAAAACAAGTGAAATCTGGAAGATTTGTAGAAAATTAGGAGTAGAAGAAAGAGAAAGAAATGCCCCCACCCACTCTATACCTTTTTAGACCACATTTCCTACTGGTACTAACTGGTCATATTTCCGACAGTTTTACCCTGAAGCTACTAATGATATTTTATTTTGCTATGATTAAGTCACAGAGACAAGCAAACTTTAAAATGGCCTAGAAAATATCGCCTTTTATTGAATACATTGACATTCTGAAAAGATATTGTGCATACTCAGAGCAAGAAAGAGGAATAAATGTATAATAAGAGAGGCAGCAATTCAGTCTTTGCCACAAAATGAAAGATGGTTCAGATAGGGAAATACCTGGGGTTTAGGGGTATATGGGTGAAGTTCCAAGCATGATAACCTGAGAAGAAATACTTAACCTTATCATACAAAGAGGAAAGAAGCAATTTCATATATATTTAAATAAATCAACACTACTACCTTTCAATTTACAACTACTAGCCCCAGCCATACAGCAAAATGGAATCATTTAGAAAATATGTGAGTAGCTCCACCATATATCATATGCTCCATTTCACCCTCTTCTTCCTTTGTCATATTTACACTAAAAGTCACCCAGCAGGAAACTAGAAATAGGTCCCAATTTGCTGCTGCTGAAAAACTACATATTCTTTGTTAGAAGAATACATGGCTACCATTAGACAATAAAACAGTAGGGCTTCTGGACAACTGAATTCCAATTTAAATTGTCACTAAAGTAACTATGTGGCCATCAGCATGTCACTTCCCACTATGAGCTTCAAATATGTCTTACTCACTACAGAATGTTCTTGGAGTATATGATTCCAAAGCCACATGAGGGTGGAAGTGAGGATAAGGAGGAAAATATGAGGAGATTGCATTCTGGTTCTGTGTCAACTTACATCCACACTTGTATTGCTGTTATATAACTTTACCAATGAATGTTCTCATTCAAATGAAATAATCAGCTGCTTATAATTTTTTTGAAACCAGTGCATTAGGCAATTTCTAAGGTCCCAGAGCTATAACATTCTACAATTGTAGGACCAGCAGGACATTTATATTGCTAAGAATGTGCCGTTACTTAGAAAGGAGAATGTGGTCTAGTGGTTTCTACCACTAAAGGTAAATGTAATTACCCAGAAATAGTTAATAATTACTAAAAGAAATCCAAACAAACAGTCCACATTTTTAGGCTTTTTCAGACGTGATAAACATTCTGTTAGCAAAACAACTTGAAATTTTTTGCTGACTGAGAATAGTTTATTGTTCATACCTGATTTTATGTGTAATTATTTTTAATACATTTTACATTTAAAATACATTGTTTCTTAAACATTTAGGTAAATGGGAACTTCACAAATACTACATATTTTATTTAAAAATTAACTGGGTAGCTTTTTATTAAATAATGCATATATTTAATAAAATTGATCTCTTTTAAGAAAAACGAAAACATGCATGCTTCTGCCATGTAAACTCAGAAAATTATAGGAACGGTTAAATATATTTGCTTTTCATTTTAAGAACTTTCTATTTTGCATAAACTAAATTTATAAAATGGTGATAATTGGACAAACAACTGAATATAGACTCAGTAAAAAATCTCTAATCATGTTTTGGATCCAGATGGTAATCTTAAATTTTTTATGATGCAGCATAACATATAGCCATCTAAATTCACACTTCAGGTAAAAACAAGTTTGATGACCTTCAAGAGAATTAGTTTTTCCTAGAAAATCACAAAATTGTAAGACCTTCACCAGATAACATTGGAACTAGACAACTAGGGTGATTATAAATTCAAAGTATTACATATCCTAGGTACCTCTTGGTACTGCTTTTTGGCTTCCACTAAGAACAAAAATAAAAAAGATACTGAAGACATTCTTAAATTGTCTTCAACCATACTTGTTTACATAGTATTCAATTTCTTTATTGAAAGGTAAAAATGATTAAATAGAAAGGGTTTTATATATAAAAAGGAGAAAGTGTTGCATTTTAATCTCATCACAATAATGTCAAAAGCATTAAAAACCTGCAATTCTATTGGGATCCTTTCATTGCCACTGATGTTTAGTAATATTTTAACAATTATTGGGTATATGATACATGCAAGGTGTTGTCTTAAGCAATTTATATTAATTATCTCATTTAATATGCATAAAAACCATGTGAATCAGAAATTTTATGTATCTAAATTTGTCATTTAAAATATGCTTAGAACATCGAACCAAATCTTTCAATAAGAAAATTTTCATCAATCATCTTTCTTTATGATAACTGAGAATATGCAAATCATAGATCAATTTTTATACATAAATGTATATAGATTTAAGGAGAGATGAATAAATTTTAATATTTGGAAAATTCCTGATAGCAAATGCTATCTTGGATTTAGCTTATAAAGGATTTGCAATACTTGACTTCATATAATAATCACAAGAATATAACAATAAATTCAGTGCCATTATCTCCTTTTTCATATAAATATCCTGAGAATAAAGAATTAAGAGCATGCCAAAGTTCACTCTAAGAATGTTCAGATCCTTGAACTGACTTTCTAATTCCATTTTCAGTGTTTGCCCCACCATCATATACCTTTTGGTTGTTGCAGAGATGTTTACATTTCAGTTGTGTTCAATAAGATGCTCTTGGAAATTGATTTATATTTATTATACATCAATTTCCTCATGGAAATATATTTTCTTTTCTCTTTTTCTTTATTGTATTTTCTATCACATTGAGAAAAAATATGTCCAAAAGAAAAAAGGAAGTCACTCTGAAAGAATGATGAGGTCATCATTCTATTAAAGGCTGCTATATTTTTTTGAAAAATAGAATGAAAACAAAAGTAGAAATGATAAATGATATAGTTATATGAACTAATAAACAAATGCAATATTTCATTCATTGTGTAAACACTGTTAATAATTATCCCTAAGTCAAATCCCTCTATAATTAATATATTTTATAATATATTATGTTACACTATTTTGTATTATGTAATTATTGCACTATTGGTTGTAATATATATTCAACATCTATTAAATATGCATTAAACATACTGATAGAAAAGATATCTTTTGTGGGAAAATTAAGAATTTTTTGAAAAATTACTTACATTTAATTTTTTAATGATTTATGAACAGTAAACTATAAAGGTACTTAAAATATTTTTGAAAGTACTGAAAACTCTGTATAAAATTATTTTCAGTCATCTAAATCCTAATATTTTATATTGCTAACATTTTAAGAATTGTTGGGCACCTAATACATGCAAGGTATTGGCTCATTTATATGATTTATATGCATTATTTCATTTAATATACATAAAACCCTGTGAATCAGAAATTTTATATATCTAAATATACCATTTAAAATATGCTTTGAACATCAAACCAAATGTTTCATAAGAAAATTTTCATCTATCATGAAAGTAGAAAGCTATTAATGCAAATAGTTGAAATGAATAGAACTCTTTAAAATGTATGAGTATTATAAATATCTTGTCAATAAACTGATTTTAGACTGAGGTCATAGTACGACTTTATTAAAACAAGGTTGTGCTGCAGTAGCTAGTTTTAATAAGTCCAGTTACTGAGTTCTAGATTCAGTAGATAAAGTTCCATCGAATGTATCCTAGTTATACTTAATTTGCATATTCAGTTAATACTTTGATTCCAAAAATGATACTATATTACTAAAATATATTTTAGGTAATAATCTGAATGTTTTTGAATGTACTCTTAATGTGTTGGCATTTAATTCATCTGCAGAATGGAAGCTTATACTAGATTATTTCGAATGTCTGCAGCATTCTATTATTGTAAGAAGCAGTTTTTTCAAGTTCCATGTAAAAGTCAAATTTAATTTAATAACTCAATATAAAATGATTGGCCTTCATGAAGCATACAAAAATTTGCATATTTTAGCATTTACTCATCTAGCTGCTGAATTACCCCATTCTTTATAGTACATTGATAGAATCCGTTGTCCAAACTGAAGTTCATTTTGGGATTATATTGATATGCCATGAAAAAATTACCACACTTTTTGCTCATCATAAGTTAGATACATCAATAGATATTAACATTCATTTTTCCTGGTATTTATAACATGTCTCCACAGTACAAAGAAAGAATTTTCTATAAGACTACCCAGAAAATATCCTGTAAGTCTATAATAAAATTATTCTTATAGCAGTTGAGTAATTATAAAATCTCCCTAAATTCATCTGCAAAGGGAAATACAGATAAGTACTACTTATTGGCAAGTTTATGAAATCTTCCCTCTAGAGTGGAAAACTTTGAATCTTACACTAAAAAAGTATGTAATTATTTTTACGTACATCTACACAGCAAATAATTTTATCTTTTTAAATTTATGCAAGTAATATGTATATATAAAATTTAGGAATTTGAAAGTAGTTTTGTTAATTTCAAATTGAATTTTAAGATATTCTATCAATTCACTTAATACTAATAAGAGTACTTTCTATTTTATCTCTTTTCTGATATTTGGACAATAAAAGGATTTTACAGAAGATTGAACCATGACATAGAAATTTGGCTTCATACCTATTTTGAGTTTATCTGGTTCAAAATAGCTAATATTGTGATAGTCATGTCACATTATTTTCCATTTTCCCTCTAAAATGCATCTGCAAATACTATTTTAAGACAAAACACGGTATTCAAAATTGAGACTTGTTTCAATAATTTACATAATCTGAAAGATTTTGATACAATTGTATGAGATGTAAAATTGGTTAAATGTATATACCGTATTGGTTCATAGAGCAGGTCTGGCCATCTAAACAATAGCAGAAAGACTTTCAATCCTTCCTATTTTTATCTCAGTCAAGTTTATAATAAAAAATAAAGTGTGAATTAGTCATTTAGAAACGCAAGGTCTTTATCAATCCGTAAAGAGAAAATATTCCATTTCTGCTTTGTAAATACACTTCCAAAAATATATATATATCCCAAAGAAACAATTAAGTATTTTGTTAAGTATTGGCTCCAAAATCAGAAGCAAGATGTCATAAATATAGGAAAAAGGCAGGGAGTTTTGAGGAAAGAAACTGCTAGTAGTAATAACTGTGAGAGGTTCTTCATGCTTATTGTCGGGTGTGGATGATATCTATGTTTAGCCGATCAGATATCTAGGCAAAAGGGGAAGAGATGATACCTTCTCACTTTAGAACATGCACATTGAAAGAAACTTCTTGAACATTATAACATGAGCCAGGAGCTGGACATACTGACCAGATGCACTTTAAACAATTCTTTTCTGCACTCAGGATGTAGAAAGAAAGAGTGCTGCTCCATCCTTTAAAACAACAACAAAATTCAGGCAGACTGAAAATACACAGCTTTTCTTTTACCCATCGAAGTTATAGGTTTCCTGGAAAATAATCCTGAAATTCAAAAGAACAGCACTTTCAAAGAGAGATAGAGAATTAGGCTTAGTGTGGACTCACAAGAGAAGCTAGAAGCCTTAAAGACCCAAGATAAAGGAATATTTGTATCCACGTGCAGGCACCTATCCACTGACTGTACCATAAAAGTGTCCTTAATGGTACAGACCTGTAAGAAGGGAGGAGTAAAAACTACAGGAAAGGTATGAAATCACCCCAGATCCTCCTCTCCTCATTCCTCTATGGAACAAAATCCTTAAACTAATAATGAGGATAAGCAAAGACATTGAAAGAAAAGAATATTACAGACCAATACCCATCAAATAGAAATATTATCAACAAAATAGTGGTACATAGAATCCAGAATTATATAAAAATGAATGACATATCATCACAAAGTGGGTTGAACCCAGGCTGGTTTCACATTCAAAAATCAATCAAAGTAATTCTCTGTAATAGTAGCCTAAAGAAAAAAGCCATAATTTTCTCATAGATGCAGAACAATCATTTGATAAAATTCATCATCTACTCATGATAAAATAGAAAGAAACCACAAAAATATACATGTGAAATGCTAAATTCTTTCTCCCTTTAACTTACTGGAATAAGTTAATGATGTTCTTTCTTACCACTTCTATTCAATATCATACTGGAAGCTCTAGCCAGTGCAATAAGTTAAAAATAAATAAATAAGAAGGTAAAGAATGAAGGAATGATGAAAGGAATAAATGTAAGCAGATTGAAAAAAATAAGAAATTATCTCAATCAATTTGCAGATGACACAATCATTTACATAGAAAATATGAATTAAAATACAAAAGAGATCTTAGATATAAGAAGTGATCTTAGTAATGCTTCAGAAAACAATACCAACATGCATATTTCAATTTTATTTCCATATACTAGAAACAAATGTTTGGAATTTCAAATTTAATACATTAACCATTTTAAAACCAACAAATAATGAAATTCCTAGGCATATATCTAATAAATATGTGCAGGTTCTTTATATTGAAAACCACAAAACACAGATGAAAGAAATCAAAGAAGATTTAAATGAATGGAGGGATATATCTTGTATATGAATTGAAGATTTCAAAATTGTTAAGATATCAACTCTCCCCATTTGATCGATAACTTCGCTATAATATTAATTGAAATTCCAGCATAAATTTACAATCTGAAACTAAAATTTTTATAGAAGGGCAAAGATACCAAAATAGGCCAAAGAAAGAATAGATTGGGAGGATTCACATAAACTTGTTTCAAGTCTTAATTAATTCAAGTGTACATTAATCAGGTATTGTATTATTAGTGAGCAGATACATAGGTCAGTGGAGTTCCACTCCTTAAGCAAAAATATGTTTAAATTGGTTCACAGGCTTAAATGCAAATTGTAAAAATACACAACTTTACATGGAAACAGTGAAGAGAAAAATCTTGGTGACAATGGTGTACCAGTTTGCAGCCCTTATGTTCCCCCTAAAAGCCATGTCCTTTAATCCTCATTCAGTATTGCTGGGTGAAATCTTCTTTATTGTTTTCATGAAGATATGACCCCCACAATTGTGGGTGGTAACTTTTGATTAAATGGTTTCCTTGGAGATACGTCTCCACTTGTTCAAGGTGGGGTTGCTTACTGGAGCCTTTTTAGAGGGAACCATTTGGAAAAAGCTTTAGAGACACCAAAGCAAACAGAGCCCCCACAACCAAAGACCTTTGTAGATGAAAAAGGACACCCAGGATAGTTTCATGAAATAAGAAGCCAGGAGAGAAAACTAGCAGATATTGCCATGTGTCCTCCCAGCTGAGAGAGAAACCCCGAATTTCATTGGTCTTTCTTGAGTGAAAGTACCTCTTGTTGGTGCCTTAATGTGGACATTTTCACAGTCTTAGAAGTGTAAACATGCAACTTAATAAACTCCCCTTTTAAAAAGCCATTCTGTTTCTGGTATATTGCATTCTTACAGCTTGCAAACTAAAACAGATTTTGGTACTGGAGAAGTTGGATGCTGCTGTGGTTTGTAAATACCAAACATGTTGTAATGTTTTTTAAATGGATAAGGGGAAGATTTTGGAGGATTTGTGAGGAGCTTGACAGAGAAGGCCTAGAATGCATTGAAGAAACTGTTGGTAGAAATGGGGACTCTAAAGATACCTCTGATAAGGCTTAGGGCAGAAATAATGAACGTGTTATTGCAAACTGGAAAGAAGGCCATCCTTGTTTTAAAGTGGCAAATAACCTAGCAACATTGCTGCTGACTTTAAATGGAAGGCAGTTTTTAAAATCCACAAAATTGGATATTTAGTAGAAGAAATTTCCAAATTAAATGTGGAAAGTGCAGCCTGGTTTTCCTTGCAACTTAGAGTGAAATGTGACAGGAAAGAGATAAGCTAAGAACTGAACTCTTGGGTATAAAGAAACCAGAAATTGATGGTCTGGAAAATTCTGGGTTTCCAGAAAGGGAGACCACAGAGAATAGTACCCCACATGAGGATTTAACCAAGTATGAAACCAGAAAGCCATATCAGAAGAAGCCAGGATTGGAGATGGAATTACCCAGGAAGCGTTTGTGGAAAGTTTTTTTGTCTGATGGGCAAGTTCCCAGTATATTGCATAGGAAACCACGAAAGTGTGATATCTGTATAAAAGGAACCACTGCCAGTCTGGACTAATAGTGAGAGAAAAGGGACAAATTGAAGGAAAAATAACTTCAAGGGCAGAACCATGGAAAATAGTGTCTAAAGTAAAGAAACCTAAGGCCAGGACAGTGGACCTGCCCAAATACTTGGAGAGGGTGAGTTTGCCCGAAAGGCAGAGCGTGGGCCTTCTACCTTGCTGTGCAGGAAGAGTTGTGCCCCAGGCCTTGGAGATGGTGGAGCACATTCCTTGGAGATTGGGGAGAGACTGGTTGCCACCACATGGAAGTGTTGAGTATGTACCTCACAGATGGCAGAGAGCCCCAGTATGGCCCCGATGCTTAGAGAGGATAGAGCCAAGAAAAAGGTGGTCCTCCAAGGTTGCATTCAGAGATAGGCAGGCCACTGCCTAGACCCTTGGAAAGGGTTGGAATACTACTTTTCCCAAAGCCTGGAAGATAAATGATTCTCAGACTTTCAAATCTAATGACATTTTCTCGGCAGGTTTCCAAAACCATATGGGTCCAGTGACTCCTATTTTCCTTCTAATTTCTCCCTATTGTAAATGGAAACAGGTATTCTATAACTGTCCCTCCTTTGTATATTGGCAGAAGATAACTTCTTCAGAATTTTAAAAGTCCAGAACCAGATGGAAATCTTGTTTTAGAGCAGACCATGCCTGTAACTGACTTTGATAAGATGTTGCACTGTTTCTGACTTTGTATTGTTACTGAAATGATTTAAGGCTTTCTGATGTTGTTATGGAATGAATCTGTTTTGCATTTGGAAAGAACATGTCTTTTTTGGGGTCCAAAGGGTGGAAAGTGCCAATTTGAAGCTCTTATATACCCAGAAAAGCCATGCTCTTTAATCTTCATTCAATATTGCTGGGTAGAATCGTCTTTATTGTTTCCACAGAGATATGACCACCCAATTGTGGGTGGTAATTTGATTAGATGGTTCCCATGGAGACGTGTCTCCACCCCGTTCAAGGTGGGGTTGCTTACTGGAGCCCTTTAAGAGGGACTCATTTTGGAAAAAAGCTTTAGAGCCACCAGAACAGACAGAGACACGAGAACAAACAGAGCCAACACAATCAAAGACCTTTGAAGATGAAGAAGAAAAATTCCCCAGGTGAGCTTCATGAAACAAGAAACCAAGAGAAAAAGGTAGCAGAGGTCACCATGTGCCCTCCCAGCTGAGAGAGAAACCTGAACTTCATCAGCCTTTCTTGAGGGAAGATAATCTCTTGTTGGTGTCTTAATTTGGACATTTTCACAGCCTTAGAATTGTAAACTTGCAACTTAATAAATTCCCCTTTTTAAAATCCATTCTGTTTCTGGTATATTGCATTCCGGCAGCTTGCAAATTAAAACAAATGCGTTTAGCACAGAGGTCTTAGATATAGCACAAAAAAGCACAAAAATATTTTCAAAGGACATAACTGACAAAGAACTTGCATCCATACTATATAAAGAAATCTCAAAACTCAACTATACAAATAAATATCTCATTAAAATCAGAAAACATTTGAACAGACATTTCACCCAAGAAAGATCTGGAGATGGCAAATAATCACAAAAAAGTAAAAATAACAGTAAAAAATGTGTAAAGTATAAAGCAATAGAGTCTATGAGTGTTCCTTAAATCTCCTGCTGCCCCAGAAAGGCAGAGGAAAACATTTGCAAATTTTCAGAGCTCCCTTGAAGAGAGAGAATGAAGGACTATGATATATTTGGCCAATCCACAGGCGTCTTCCTAAGATGAGGATATAGGGTTGACTAGAAATCAGGTCAGGAACATAGATGCATCAAAGGGTGACACTGAAGATACTCTCAAAAATCAAAAACCAGAGATGGCAATTCATATCTCAGTGGATGCTTGCTTAGAATCAAAGATGGTGGAAGACCAGTTGTTTCTTCAAAGGTCCTAATTATTTAAGCATAGAAAATCTAGATGCTGCAGTGGGAAAATAGAACAAAAAAGAATAAAAGTCTCAATTGACTGCTTATAACTAAAATGCCCATACAAATACTGAAGTAAATGAGTTCACTTGGGATTGACTATTTTCTTCAGATTAAATGGGAACTGAAATAGAATTGCCAAAACTAGAATTACATTTTTCTACACCTAGTTTATTAATCTCATGAAAATAATTTATGCTTTCATAGCCATATCTGTTTCATAAAATTCTGCAAATATAAAATTTAAAATCTGCTTAAAAGAGTTACCTGTTCAAATAATTCTATTAGGAACAAGAGTATTGTAATTTGTTATTGATATTGGAATTTAAGAGAGTAATCTAGGAGAATTAAGGCGGCTTTAGTCAATAAACCTTATTGTGATAAAATTATGATATTAAATTAAGGCTTTAAATTCTGAGGAACTCAATATTTCATAGGATTCAAGATGGAAGCTGACTTTATTAAAAATTCATCAATAAAATGTGCATGCAGTGTAACAAGGGAATTTGAAATCTGGTCTTTTTGTAGACTGATTGATGTTATGGCTAAATAGAAAACTAAAGCTCTTTGTGTGATGAAGGTTACTGTGCTTATGCAGTGCATCCTGGATAACTCCTACAACTGCCTTCTCCTGGGGCAGTAAGAAGATCACTCCTGCCAGCTATCATGCATATGACCCTTGCTATAAAGATGGGAGGAAGTCCTGTTGAAAAGGCTGCCATACTTGGATATCCTTTTTCATTACTAAGGCTCCTTGAATGCACTATGAGCCATTGACTCTGTATATAGGAGCCCTGTTCATGGGCTGCCCTATTAGAACACTAGTTTCTCATGGCTTCCATAACAAAGAACAACAAACTTGGAATCTTAAAACAGCAGAACTTAATTGTTTTACAGTTCTGGATAATAGAATCTAAAATCAAGCTTTTGGAAACTCAAGTTCCTTCTGGAGTTTCTGTTGGCTGCTGATAATCCTTGGTGTTCTCTGGCTTGTGGCTACATCACTCCAATCTTTGCTTCTCTCGGGACCCAGCATACTCCCTGCATACTTTTATGTTTCTTCTCATAAGGATATTAGTCATATTGGATTTACAGCCCACACTAATCAACTATGATCTCATCTTAATTTAATTAATTACAACTACAAAGATCCTATTTCCAAACAAGATCACATCCACCAGCACTGGGAATTCCAATTTCAGCACATTTTGTTGGGGGACAAAATTCAACACTTAGCAAAGATAAGGGGTAAAGGGAGACATTCCTTCTTCCTCAGCTTCCAAGGAGGAGAGAATGTTTCTATTACAGGGGAAATATCTTTCTTGTTTCCTTTTCTTTCTCAAACTTCCCCAGGGCAGGAAGAGTAACCTATGTGATTGGTTAGCCAGGAGAAGACACACGTTTACTTCAGGTTCTTAAGAGACATTATGAAAGTTTATTCTTGTCATTGTTGAGTGGTTTTCTTTTTGTTGTTATTGTTCTTATCAGTATCATTATTATTACTCTCCTCTCTGCAGTGACCACTTATTCTCTGGAGTAAAATATGCTGTAAATGTCTTTGACTTGCAGAAGAGGTCAAACTTTTCCAGTTCTGGCAATGATTAGGAGGGTCGTCTATCTACAAATTCAGAGACACAGTATGAGCATGTCCATTTGGCCATTGCCTAAAACTGCATTCCCCAACCAGCATTGACACGATAGAGCCAATGTTTATCTTTCAATTAGTTTCAAATACAAGAAGAAAAGAAAACTTTTATTTATTGTCCTCTAAGGCAGTCACACAACACCTTTTCTATGGTAAACACTTATAATAAATGCATTATTCTAAGTATAGCTCCAAGCCATATTTGCTGTTTTATAGTTAAAATGAACTTATACAACTTAGACTGATGCTGATATCTTTGTGACTTTTAGAATTTGACAAGCAGAGTTAACTTCAGCTTGGGGACTATGACTGAGAGAAAACCAGACTTTAATAGGGCACACAACAACTAATCAATAGAAGATTGACCTGGTCAGAGAAATTGTTAAGTAGCTCTGTAGTGAAGCAAACAGATTGCAGAGAGAAAAATTTAACCTGAAATTGAGAACTAGGTGGAAGAAGAGATACTGGTAGATGCAGCTGTGCATTTAAAAGCCTCTTTACTCTTCTCTTTTACCTCATTAGTCTAAATGGTATCACTTTTCTAACCACTGCAGCTGCATTAGAATCCTGCACATGTGAAATCCTGACTCTGATTGCAGGGGTTCCTGTGCCTACTTTAGGTTTATCTATATTTTACATAAAAGTTTATTTTTATATATCTGACTCTGAGATGGAAAGCTGACAAAAGCATCCCTCTTCTCCTTCTAGGCAAAGATAAAATACTGTTCCTTATGCACAAAATGTGTTAGAGAATTGCAAAGGAAAAATGTCAAGCTGAACAGTTAAAAAGTATAATTTCCAAGAGGTTTACTTTTTTACAAAAAAGTAAATCTCTCTTCTACTCAATATCTTTTTCATTATTTCTGCTCTTGATGTGCAACTCTCTTCTTCCTGGAAATATGTATTGTTTATATTAATAAACAATTCCCTTGTCTTTGGCATGATAGCCATCATTTTCCAACACTCCTGTCCTAGCTCTCATTTTCCTAGAATCTCCTCTTTTTTTTTCTTTTTGTGGACACCCCAGGTCTCTCATTCTTATCTCACTCGAAAGAATACATGCTCTTTACAGAGAAGAAAATAATAATGTGAACATGAATAACAACTTTATGATGCTATTAATGGTATCAGGAGTCACTACCTCTGGCCACTCGAATGGTTGCAATGATTTCCCCTACAACGGAATGAAAATATAATTCTCTCCTGCCTCCTATAACTCTGGCCTATACCATAAGCATTTAAGTTCCCTTTATTTCCCAACTTGTTGTAATTGTTACTCCAAACACAAAAAGTGTCCATTAACTCCCTGTGACACTGCTGTTTGTTTCATAGGCTCTGTAGTGCTATACCTCTAATCAATGCCTATCAGGAAATAACTCCTTCATCTTTACCTCTTCATGGGATTCAAGCAGGTTCTTATGAGCTGAATTATGGATAATGTGCTGTGCTCAGTATGGGGGTATTCCTTTCATACTAAGGCATTGCATTTGAATCAGGCTTATTTTATACTTATTTCTTTATGCCCAGAGAAGGGGTTCCTACCCAAAACCTTTTTTTATCTCTCACACAAAGAGAGTCCCAGGGAGCCCAGCTGTCTTTGGTTATGCTATTGTGCAGCTGAACCCAGTTCAATGCCAGTCTGGCTTCCACCTATGTGAATTGCATCAGGTTTCTCTTGCTTTCCTTTTATAGTATATATATATATATATATATATATATATATACCATAAAATATAATACTGATAATATATATCAGCATGAGTGTGTGTGTGTATTCGTTAGTTTCTTCACTGTCTTGAGTCTCTTCAATTTGCTTATTTTTAAAATTTTCCCCAGAATTTCCTTCTTTTCATTCTCTTATTTTATCCCTTTATTATTTGTAGAGTGATGGTCATTGTGGGATAAAAATATGATTCTCATTCACCTGAAAATTACAAAATCAAAATTTTGCCAGTAATTGAGTCTACTCTGGGATCCCTGGCTGAAGAGAAAGTAGAGAGAACACGTGTGTGCATGCAAATATAAGGAAGTGTGTTACTGAAATAGCCATCTTTTTTATAAGCTGATTGCTTGATCTCTCAAATTTTTTAAAAATGGCTTTAGAGGAGATAGACAGCATCCCTCAACAGTCCATGGGCCAGGCAAAGTGAAAGAAAATGGAAGGAAGAATCCTTTATCTCTTGGATCCTTTCTCCCATTAGTTAATTTTAACCATGGACATAAACTCCTCTACACTCACACTTCAGGTAATTAATGAACCTGTGCTGAGTGTGGTAGAATTTTAGTCTTAGACTATCTAAAGGGGAAGGGCTGCTAGGCACACAGTACCAAAGAGTTGCTCTCTTTCCCTTGAATTAAGAAAGCCAGACTTTCGAACCCGGGTATTTTATCAGTTTGTCTTTGGTGGCAGGCTGCTCTGGAAGAGGGAAGAAAGTATAAGTTCCTAGTTGAGATGGTTACCATCAGCTGACATCAATAATCATGAGATGTTACGAGACAATACTCATAGCACCTGCAGGACAAGTCAAGTAAAAGGCACCTGTGGTAGTTAGATTCCATTGTCAGCTTGGCCAGGTGAAGGCACCTAGTTCTGTTGCTGAGGACATGAGCCAATGGTACGTGAACCTCATCTGTTGCTCATTATATCCTCAGTTGGCTAGGAGGCATGCCTGCTGCAATGAATGATGTTTGATTTAATTGGCTGGTGCTTAAATGAGAGAGCTCAACATAGTACAGCCCAAGCAGCTCAGCCCAGGTCTTTGGAGATACAGAAAGAAATCACCCTGGGGAAAACTGTTGGAACACAGAGGCCTGGAGAGAAGGCCAGCAAAGACCATCCTGTGCCTTCCTACATAAGAAAGAACCTCAGTTGAAAGTTAGCTGCCTTTCCTCTGAAGAATTAACAAAATAAATCCCCTTTTATTAAAAGCCAATCTGTTTCTGGTGTGTTGCATTCCAGCAGCTAGTAAACTAACAGCACCTAAGGGTAGATGCCCCAGGGGCACCTCTGCTGCCTTCATCCTACAGCACTTATTTCCTTTGCAAAAGTTGCTCAAGTACAGAAAGCAGAGAAAGTGCATAGAATCTAGGTTAGATCATCATTGTACAAGATTTCCTAAAGTTGTTCATACCATTTCAAGGCATCTGTAATCCTAAACTGGGGGGAAATGATAGTACATGTTTATTGAAAGCATCATATATTTAATTAATGTTATATTATGAGAGAAAACTGATTAGGTATTATAAAGAAAAATCCAAGGAAATAATTTGGAGAATTGTATTAGTATTTCTCAAACATGCTGTACAATGGTGGAAACAAGGTAAATATATTGATCAGTGTTTTAGCTTCTTTGTTACTAAAACAAACACCATACAATGGGTTGGCCTAACAAAAGGAATTTATTGGCTTATATTTCAGAAGTGTGCAAGTTTGAAAGTACGTACCCCAGAAAAGCCATGTTTTAATCCTGCTCCAATCTTGTGGGGATAGTCGTTTCTTTTAACCCTAACTCAAGAAACTTTTGACCAGATTATCTCAGTTGAGATGTGACATGTCCAATTGTGGGTGTGGCCTTTGATTAAACAGAGATGTGCCTCCACCCACTACAGGTGAGTCTTAGTTTAATGGAATCCTTTTAAAGAGGAGGTATTTTGGAGCATGCTCAGAACAGAGATACAGATGTTTGGAGATACTTGGAGCCCATAAGATGTCACCGTGTGCTTTCTATGAACTATTAAGCAATCTAGAACTTGGAGAGAGCCAAGGAAGCCAAAAGATGAAAACCAACCTCAGAGAAGCAAAGTGAGGAACCCCCACAGGAACAGAGGCTGAAAGCAGTGGATCCCAGGAGCAAGGGACAAGTAGATGCCAGCCACATGTCTTCCCAGCTGACAGGGGTGTTCCAGATGGCATCTGCTTTTCTTGAGTGAAGGTAACATCTTGTTGGTGCCTTAGTTTAGACATTTTCTCTGCGCTAAAATTCTAAACTTGTAACTTATTAAATTCTCTTCTTAAAAGCTGTCCATGTCAGGTATATTGCATTCTGGCAGCTTAACAAACTAAGATGGCTTGCTTTGTTTCTAGGTTTGCATCTTATGATTAACCAGATGTCGTTGGAGCTCCTTGTTTTTTCCATCACATGGCAATGTATATGGCCATATCTTCTCATTTCTCTTCCAGGTTTTGTTGACTTCCAGCTTATGGTTGCTCCCCATGGCTTCTCTCCTGTGTCCCCTTTGCTTATAAAAAATTTCAGCCATTTTGTATTGAGGACACTTCTCATTCAAATTGGACATGCTTTAACCAGTAATACCTTCAAAGATCCTATTCACAAATGGATTCACATCCACTGGCTCAGGGTTTGGGAAATTAATTTGCCCCTTGTGGGGGATAAGATTCAATCATTGACAATTAGCCTAATGTACTAAGTTGAAAATAGATTTTTTTTTTTTACCAAAAATATGTAACAATGCCATATGGAAAATATTTTTTTCTCAATGACTCTCTTCCTTTTTTACCTTATCTCATTTTTTAATATCTTCAATTAATTCTCAACTATTCTAAATTATTAGTACTCTCATGCCCATAATTCCTCCTATATAACTCCTTCAGTGTTTTCTCCACAAAGCACCACATATTCTAAAATATCATTTCAGCTTCTTTTTAATTCCTTCAAAATTTACTTCCCGTATGTCTTTTTATTTGGACCCAAATATTTTGCAAATGAATGAATGAGTGAATAAATATTATTTTACAATAGTTTTCTCAGTATATATCATAATAATTTAATTTAACAACTGCAACAATGTCCATTACTTGACATTCATTCATTCAATCACTTATACAACAATATTTTTGCATTATCTACTCTGGAAGAAAATCTGTAATCAATACTATGAGTATTTTCATGGACAATATAATCATGGTCCTTTCCCTAATAGAGCTTAAAGTCTAGTACCAGACACTACTTTAATGTTGATAAAATATAGTAGGATTTTCCAATTGAGATATATTGCAAAAGTTGTGTTTAGATGTTTCCATTTACTGGTAAATATTAACTGAGTTACACTAATCAGAGCTAAATTCTATGCCTAAAATCCTTTTGTTCAGTAATATTTCTGTATCCATGGATACAGAGTTCACTTTTAATTTATCAGATCTGAAGAATATCTTTAGCATAGGAGCACACATATTAAATTTTCCCTAAATAAAGGCTTAATTAATTTAATAAATATTTATGGAACATCATTGTGTGTTAGCGTCCCTTCTGCTTGCTTGTGATATAGTAAAAAATAAGACAGATAATGTCCATTCCCCAAAAAAGCTTATCTGTATAGGGTGTTTCCTGAAGTTCTGCAGGCCTTAGAAATCTCATTTAGTTGTCTTTACACATAAAAGACAATTTAGATGGTAATCAAATTGGTGGATACCAGTATTTCCCCTTTATGATGCCTTGAAGGCTTTATGAACCCCAGAAGACTATATTCTTGCAATTAATCCACGCCCATAGGTGTGGACCCATTGTGAGTAGGATATTAAGTTATATATGACCCACCTCACTCAAAGTAGGTCTTAATCTTCTTACTGTAGTCCTTCATAAGAGGATAAAAGACAGAAAGAAAACACAGAATATGGTCAAAGAAGCTAAGAAAGAAAAACCAGAAAAGCTTAGAGAAGGATGCAGAAGGCAAGTGAGACAGGAGCTAAAAGAGAGGAACACACTGAAGTTCAGAGACGAAACCACTGAAGCCAGAAGCTGGAAGCAGTAAAACTCAACAGAGAAAGGAGAGGCCAGAAGATCTGCCATGCGCCTTCTAATGTGACAGAGGAGCGGAGGATCACCTGCAGCCTTTCTTCAGGAAGAAGTAACTGTCCGATTGATGCCTTCATTTAGACATTTTCGTGACCTCAGAACTGTAAATTTGTAAATGAATAAATTGTAAAAGCCATTTTTTTATATACCATTTAAGGTATATAAAAGACAACAGATACAGATAAAAAGCCCCAGAGAAGCTGAGAGAGAAAGACCCAGAAGCAGAAAGAAAGCCACAGATGGAATTGGACCTGAAAACAATGAAGTATGGGATAGAAGGGCCAGTGGATGCTGCCCCAGGCCTTCCCATGTGACAGAGCGGTCCCAGATCACCAGAAGCCTTTCTTCAGGAAGAACGGACAGACCTGTTGATGCCTTGATTTGGGTATTTTCACAGCCTTAGAACTGTGAACTTGTAAGCAATAAATAATGCAAAGCGTTAATAATGGGGGAGGCTGTATTTTTTATGTGCTAATATCTGTAACTTAAATAAAAAATAGAACACAGATGAGTGACTGTAAATGGGCACAAGGATCTTTTGAGGATGATAGAAATGCTCTAGCACTGGATTGTGGTGATGATTCACAATTCAGTAAAATTTACTAAAAATCACTGAATTGTAACCCTCAAAAGTGAATGACTTTTATGATATTAAATTATACATCAGGGCGGGCCGCGGTGGCTCAGCGGGCAAGAGTGCTTGCCTGCCATGCCGGAGGACCCCGGTTCGATTCCCGGCCCCAGCCCATGTAAAAAACAAACAAACAAACAAAATATAATAAAACAAGAAAATGTTTAAAGATGTTTCCCTTTCTTCCTCCCTTCCTTCCTTCCATCCTTCCTTCCTTCTCTGTCTTTCCTTCCTTTCAAAAAAAAAAAAAAAAGAAAATTATACATCAATAAATAGTTTTCAGCATTAACCTCCTTTTCTATACTCTGAAATAATTTTGCTTACTCATTACTAACATAAATTTTTGTAGTATAATTCTCTTTATTATTGTGGCCAAAATTTTTCCTTGTGTTAATGAAATGTTATTTTTTCTATCCTTTTCAAGTTGTAGATTGTTTACCTTTCAAGGTAAACTGTTCTTTTCCAAAGGAATTATGCTCCAAGGTCATTAAGAAGTATTTTATATCCCATTGAGGACTGTGGTAGTTAATTTTATGTGTCAATCTTGCTAGGTTATGTGTTCCAGTTGACTAGTCAGGCACTAATCTAGATGTTGCTGTGGAGATATTTTATAGATGGTATTGGCAGCTACAAGCAGTTGATTTTAGGCAAAGATTACCCTTGGATGATGTCAGTGGGCCTTGCTCAATCAATTAAAGACCTTTGAGGCACAGAACTAAGGGTTCCACAGAAAAGATAAAATTTTGCCTTGTGACTCACTCCCTACTCTTCTCTGAGTTTCCAGTCTGCCAGTTTCACCTAAGAAATTCAGACTCAACACCTCAAAATTACTCTTACAAGAATTTTCCTGCCCCTGAGCCAATCCCGGAAAATAAATCTCTTCATAAATCTGTGTATACATATATATATATATATATGTATACACCCACCCACACACATATATAATCCTGCTGGCTGTTTCTTTCCTAACAAAGAAAAGGAAAGAACACATGTTCCTACAAGGTGTTCCTGGCTAATATAATATCGCATTTCAAAGTTATACCCTTTCTCTGAATTCTCAGGATCAAGGGACCGAAATCCTATTCTTCAGAGATTGTCATAGGCCCCCCTCATTTTTTTTCCATTGTTGACCGATCCTCAAATTAGGAAATTTTTATTGCTATTAACATCATATAAACAAATTCAGAAACCTAGTCATTTACTTTCCTATACTAAGTGAGATGAGCAAGATCCAAGATAGAATAAATAGAAAAATTGTTGACTTTTGATAGAAGATATTACAGGTATTACTTTAAATCTTGAAGGCTACATATTGTCATTTATAAAATGCTATACTTCTGCTTCACTTCCACTTCCATTTTCTGTCCTATCATTTTACCTATATTGCTCATGAAAGTCAAAGGAATATTTTGTATTTGCTCCTTCTGATTTCCTCCTGAATTGATGTTTTATTACAGTAATTATATAACTGACACTGATCAACTGATTTTGTCTTTTCAAAGGTCAATAAAAATAATATCCAAGCCAATTAATGAATATCTTAATATTCTAAAATATGCAACTTTTTGATAGTCATCTCTAATAGATATCTCAAAATTATCATTTGAAAACTGGATTCAAATTTTTTCATTCCCACTCTGGCCTGTTCACTTTTTTGTTCCCCCATAATTTTATGGGGGATGCGTCTCACATCCATATAATTATTTTTTTTATTTCTTAAGGCCACCATCCTAATAAAGCTTTCAGTGTCTCTATAATAACTTCCTAACTTAGTTTTGTGTTCAGTTTCTCTTGCCTTCCTTTTTCTTTTATTATTTTTGTAATGTTAATATCTATTAAAAAAAAAAAAAGCAGACAGTCATAGTCACTGCTAGTAGCACTAATAGAAACATATTTTATTGATTTGTTAAGTTCAGGGAGGGGGTTGCTTTTGTGATTTGGCTTTACTCCATCATTTTCCACAAGAGCTTTTTAAAGGATAATTTATTCACTCTTTGAAATGTGAACTTTTGTAATTATAGTCTGAATTTTGTCACTGCCAGACTACCAGTTTGGCTTCCCATTTCACAGTTCCTGAATTAAATCCAAATGCCCATCTACATAAATCTACAATTTGATCACAACCCAATTTTAAAACTCTGCATACAACCTCTGCTCTAACTATAAAGCCATTAACTGTTTCCAAAACTTGGCATTCATCTGTCTTTCCCTGCTAGTTTGTACAGATTATTGTACGAACCTAAATGTACTTCTTTTTCAGCCTCTCATCTAGGAACTTCAAAACCCTGAAATGTTTATCTTTAGTATACATACTTCAAAAAGCTTTTTTTTTTTAATTTTCCACCTGGATATATTTGTACTTTTCTTATGAGACTTCCTGTCATTTGTCTTTTATTATGATTATCTGTGAAATATCCTTCCTATACTTATAATCGATGTTTTTATGGAGAAGAATACTATTTGACTATATTTTGTGGACCTCTAATTTTCCAGAGCAATTTTTATAGAACATGTAAATACTTGTAGAATATAAAGGAATATGAATTTTCTTCAAATATTTCAATGCCTTTATAAGCCCTGATAAATAAAGATGCATCATTAGCTTAATATTAAGGTTCTCTCTTCCCCTTGCTTACATTCAGGATTCAACCATTTTTTAACTATTTTTTTTTTATTCGCCCCATTACTATACTCCAGCCAAATCATGAAATTTGCTATTTTGACAAAATACCCTGTTATTTCCCATACCCATATATTTGCTCATATGTTCTTGTCCTAGAACATCTTTGTGGTTGAAAAAATATCTCGTTATCCAGAGACAAGTTAAAATTTCCTCTTATTCATTTTTGCTTTATTATTTACCTTATTTTTGAGTAACTCTTCGTTTCCAACTACTTATGGCTTTTCTCTCCTGATATATCTCACATTCTAACTCGTATTACTATCATCTCAGTATCCTTCATTTGATTTCTACTCTGTTATAAGCAGCACAAGTGATAACAACTATTCACTTATGTAGCCTCCCAGAACACAATTAATTTGTTTGCATATATGAAAAACTCAAAATAAGATTTGTTTAAAATATTTTGAATGTGAAAGAAACAGCAAGGCAGTGTTATTCCAACAAAAGCACTCTGGGTATTAAAATCAGTCAAAATATATCATTTCAATGGACTACCTAGAATATTAAACAGTATGACACATACAATGTGAGTTGCACAAAAGGTTATATTTCTATAGGTCTATATGTTCTTTTCTGTCCTAGGGAAAGAAGCTTTTAAACATTCTGTAGTATGCTGCACATGCTAAATGTATCTTTAAAATTAAAACACCCTACAGCTTTAGTTCTTTTATTAGCTATAAAACCCCAAATCCTTCATTTTTCAATGCAAATTGCTAATGCTACTAGTTTCCCATGGCACTGACATGAGATAATAGTTAAGGATATAGCACTTTTTACTCACTCCATGAATTAATCTGATTAGGTTAAACAAGAATTATTTCAATTAATAGTCTATTCCATTTTTAAACATTTTAACTTTTAGGATCCAAACAATTGGAAAACAGAAACTTTCTCTTTGTAATAAAAGAATGAATATCCTAATCATGATCAGATAAATGTGGCATTCAGGAGGTTAAGTGTCCTTATACCATTCATTATAAACAGCCTCAAAACACTGTAGAAAAAAAAATGTATGGCTGTATATCTGTATATGGTACATCATATGGTCAGGAACAAGATATAAAACACTATTAATTCCCAATAATTTAATTTGTATTTTTTTGATGTTGCTGATTAACAACAACAAAATGGTATTTGAAGTACACTGGGGTCATGCATTTTATATTTTTGCCATTGCTATTGATCCCCAAAATAAACGTTTCCCATTTAATAGTTCCATTCATCTTTACATTTGCAGAGCATGAGTAATATGGGGTTTATAGTGTTGTAGACAGTTTTATGGAGAGTTTAATAATATATGTGACTATCTTCACATGCGCTGTAGGTCATCCAGAGGAACTCTATCAACAAACCTACATCATAAAGACACCAACAAATAATAACTCAAATAAAAAAAATGTGAGCAGACCATACTAGTTTTGCAGCAAATCTTTCTTCTTTTGAGTGCATTTAATCTCGTAAACAGAGAAACCTGAAGACTAGTAAATATGGGTAGACCAACATATATATATATATATATATACACTACAGTGAATTATTCAAATGCATATAATAGAAATTACATTTTGGAGTTTATAAGAGGATTCTTAAAAAGAGAAAAATTTGCGTTTAATACATTTTCCAAGTCAACAAACTTCAGTTAAAATATTTGCATTATTATATAAACAATGAAACACTTGGAAATGTAAGTATGTGGATGTTGAAGTAAAGAAGAGGCTCTGCTTACTATCACTCCTTGTGATGTATTATGGGGTTTGTTCTTCTTACATTTGCAATTTTTGGCTCAAAGTTTAAAAGTGCTGGTTCCCAGGGGGGAATCTCCTCTATCAATTGACAGAGCAAAAATGAAACTTTAAGCTATGCCTGTCATACAGCTACCTGGGGTTTACATGCCAGGGACCAGCAGGCAATGGAGAATATATCACCAGTTTGTTGACTCTGACCATTAGAAGGAAGCACAGCTACTGCTATGCAGTGGGGCAGAGAAGAATATACTTGATATGAAGCAGTGGAATGCTGGTGTGGATTCCCAAACTTGTTCATGAGAGGCAATTGCATATGTCTCTTTCCATCTCCTCATTCAGTGACATAATATTGGTAGGTTCAGATCAGCCATGGTTAGAGTAGTATTTCACCCCAGAAATAGCAGAAAGCTTCAAAATAGATATTTTTATGAGCTGTTTGTTAGATATTTGCCAGAATTACTATATCCAGGTGAGCTTCTTGTGCATCTCTTGCTATTCCCTTGCCCAATTTTGATTTTAAGTCACTTAGTACAGTAATTATGCCATGAGAAAGAGTTGGTAGTCAGGGACAGATGCCATAGGCACGAGGGTCTGGGATATTCCACTAGCTATTTAGATTAGCAGAGATGATAGTTTAAGGTCAGGGGGATTTAGAATCAATATTAGAGGACAGAAATAATATAAATTCTGGCCCAGAGATGAGTTATAGCATGGAAGGCTGCAGCTTTTTCGACTATTTTTTTTAAGTTTCTCTGGAAAAGGAGATCAAACAGAATCCTGGAAATATCTTCCCAGTGCTATCAAACGTATTCATTATGCAAGTGGATTCAAGTAGTACAAAGGATGGAAGCTAGTAAATAATTTCATGCACTGTAGGACTGTGGAACTCATGTCATAGCCAGTGGAATTGTTGGCTGCTGATGGCACACAGCTGCCTTCCACCCAGGGAATTATCCTTGGTCTTCTCCCCAGGAGCATAGCACATTCAGTGACCAATAAAGACAGCTGATACAAAGACTCAGGGGCCTTGCCTTAATTCAGGGAAAACCTTTTATTTTATTTATTTTTTACTGTGCTAAAAAATATTCAACAAAAAAATTCCCATTTTAACGACTTTAAATTATAGAATTTAGTGGTTAGTTACATTTACAATGTAGTATTACCATCATCATCATCCATTACTAGAACTTTTCTATCACTACACATAAAACTGTATGTTGTATGTACTAAGAATGAACTCTCTATTCCCCCTTTCCCCAGTCCCTGGTATACTCCAACCTGTATTCCATCTCTATGAATTTGTTTATCTTAGGTACTTCATATAAGGAAAGCATACAGTATTTGTCCTATTGTGCCTGGCTTATCTCATGCAGCATGATGTCTTCAAGGTTCATCCATGCTGTAGTATAGATACGAACTTCATTCCTTTTGAAGGTTGTATAATAGTCCATTGTGAATAGATACCGCATTTGTTAATCTGTTGATCTGTCGATGGACACTTGGTTTCTTCCACTTTTGGATATTTTGAATAATACTGCTATGCTTATTGATGTACAAATGTCTGTTTGAGTTCCTACTTTCAATTTCTTGGGACATATACCTAAAAGTAGAATTGCCAGGTGTTCTGGTTTGAAGCTATTATGTACCCCACAAAAGCCATGTCCTTTAATCCTTGTTCATTATTGCTGGGTGAGATCTTTTTTATTGTTTCCATGGAGATGTGATCTACCTACTTGTGGGTGGTAACTTTTGATTAGATGGTCTCCATGGAGATGTATCTCCACCTATTCAAGGTGGAGTTGTTTACTGGAATCCTTTAAAAGGGAACCATTTTGGAAAAAGCTCAGAACCAAGACAGCCACATGGCCAGAGGTCTTCGGAAATGCATAAGGAAAATACCACTGAGGAAGCCTTATGGAATGAGATGAGAAAGCTAGCAGATGTCGCCATGTGCCTTTCCAATTGCCAGAGGTATTCTGTACCCATTGGCCTTTCTTGAATCAAGGTATCTTTTCCTGGATGCCTTGGTTTGGACATTTTTGTAGGCTGAGAACTTGTAACTTAATAAATTCCCCTTTTTAAAAGCCATTCTGTTTCTGGTATACTGCATTTTGGCAACTTTTACAAACTAAAAAACCAAGTTATAAGAAATTATTTACTTAACATTTCTAAGGAATCGTCATAGCAGCTGCACTATTAATTGTCCCCGTGGAATCAGCTGAGACTGTTGCTATACATTAATTAGTATTCAAGTATTTCTGCTGAAACCCACTTCCTTTACTTTAGAACAGATGCCGCTTCTGAGACCTTCCAGATACTACACATTGGGATTGCTTCATTCAATGTTGCACATTGAAATTGATTTTTGTCCATCAGTCTCTGATTTCTGAAACCTCCACTCTATAACTAGCTTTTAGAAATGATTAAATAAATGTTATTTCTGACAAGTACCAGAAGGTTTATTAGGTTAATGAATGTTAGAATTGATTTTTCCTTGGAGATATCAGCAAGAAATAATGAACATTCATCTCTATCATTGCACAAATGATATAACCACAGTTATCTCTGTAGCTTCTAGCCTTCAGTCTGTTTTCCTGAGCCTGGGCTTTTTCTAGTCCTATATGTAGCCATTTATATAAAATGCTGTCTTCTGATTTGTCTACAGTTTAGCTGAATTATGCCAGCAGTATATTGTCCTTCTTCCTCAAATAAACTTATTTTGTTTAGTCAATGTCCATAGGATAGATTATTAGCACTACACAAAACTTCCAGAAGAGGTTGTAAGGCTGATGAATCGATGTGGAATGTGTGTGCATGTGCTTTGGCTTGTATTTAATCAATGGTTATTTGCACTGAAAAAATAAGTCTTGAACTTGGCCTCCTTTTAATCTGCTACCTGGTAGTGATATTGTAGGAAAGAAGATCTTTCTCCCAAATGCTATCTTTAATAATTGAAGCTTATTAATGATTACAAAATAACTTTATTAATATGAACACCAAAATTATCATTTTGTCACACTTCATATCTTCCTTGAAAATACTAGCTGGAATCTGAAGTTCATCTCACTTAAGATTGAGAAAGAAATTACATATTCTTGTGACATATACTATTTTAAAGCATAAGGGGAATGAACTGAACATTCATACCCAGATTGTGGCATTGTCCATACATATACATATAAGACATTTAAAAGAATCAAAATTGAGCTTCCTTCTGCTTACGGAGCATTCAATTAAATTTTGCAAATTTTCATTGAGGCTTTACCAAAGTTTGTGACATGTGGCTCTATTTAAAGATTTATGATAAGGAGATGTAAAAGTACAAATATGTCAACTGTAAAAATATCGTGATGGGTATTAAAATATATATGAAAGAAAGTAGAAATAAAATGTTTGGTGTTTTAATGGTAACATTAAGATAAAATATAATAAATTCAATAATACTGCTATTTGTAAATTGAAAATATCATATCATAGGGGAATTTATGCCCAAATGCTTCCTAAGGCAACCAAGGAAAAATTCAGAGGCATAGCTTAACTAGCCTTTGGTAAATGAGAAGGTGTTTGTCAAGTAAACAAGCAGAGAAAGAAACTACTAGACATGGAGGATTTGTAGAAAACCCATGATAAGAAGTCATTTGATTCATGCAAAGCACTTCATTAAAGGCCCCATAGTGGGAGCAGAAAGAATGAAGGGTGAAGGTTTACAAAATGAGGATGAACAATATCACTAAGGTAGCCTGATATTTCTACTAAGAAATGACTGACAGAATGTCTTCATCTTTTAATCCAAATAAATATCAATGTGGATGACATATTAGGCTATCAGTCATTGTATATTCTATCAAGGAAGACTGCTCACCTCTAGTTTATGAGAGTTGCCAGTGGGTTAAGATCTGATAACCTGGTATCTTGGCACCCCGACTCTGCTATCCTGGGGTTACTCTAATTATGATACAGTCTGATTCTGCCCCTCACATATGACTTGTGACAATAAGAATGAACTGAGGCAAGAAATGACTCCTCCTTGTAAAGATTAGGGGGTGGGTCATGGTGTTATTGATTGAAGAACTACCACAGGCCTGCTGACTCCAGGCTGAATTGCTGCTGACATGCTCAAGTGCTCTTTTTCCCTGTGCAGCACTTGCCCTAGCTTTTAAAGGTAGCCTTTTTCCCCTCCCTTCTGACTTGCTTCAGTTCCATCCTGACCCATTTCTTCCCTCTGGCAATCCTTCATACAATTTCCGAGAATACAATAGGGAATAATTAACTCAATTTCCTTCTCATCTCTGATTTGGATTGTTCCATTAAGTAATTTATTTGTTTAGGTCAAAGCTGTGGATAAGATAATTCTCATTCCTAACTTATTTCATTCCTGTTCCTAATATTTTAAACATATTCTTTGTCTCTGTTCCTACATCTTCTTGGGCATATTTCAAAGTATACTGTATCAAAATCAGCAATAAATATGTCTTAAAAAAAAAAGAAGAAGGGACCATGTTCTTCTTCGGGATTTCAAGGTCCAGGAAGATGTCTGGCTGCCTGGTTCATGTTGACACTTTATAATGGAAATGGAAATGAAATTAATCCCCCTACACTTGAGCCTGTATTAAAAGTCTACCCACTTGTCCCATTCTCATCAACCCTCCAAATGCTAAGATAACACACATTGCATTTTTCTAATCTGTCTTTGGGATTTTTCAGGTATTGATTACTTTCATTGGAATATTCTCTACCAAAGACTTCTAAGCTTTGTTGCTTGGCACTTAAATCAGATCACCACTTGTAAGGGATCTATCAATAAGAATCTCTCCAGTAAGTGGAGTTTATCCTATTTTCTCATTGCCACCTTCATTTCAATTCACCAATTCAATTCTTATCTTCTAACCCTGTAAGTAGGATGTTATTCTACTTTTCTTTTGAAACTGTGGGACCACTGGAAGGGCACCAAATTAGGAGCCAGAAGAATTAGGATTGAATCCAACTCTGCCACTAACTAGTTATGAATTTATCCAAATCAGGCAATTTTTGTAAGAACTATTTCCTCAAATTGGTCTATAAAAACACATACACAAAATATGTTATATTGGTTATAACATATTAAGTATTATGGTTTGTGATGTTATATATATTCAAGAGTGTAAGAGAATAGCTAGCACTTAAACAAGGTTACTTATTTGTTTCTCTTCAAATAAGTGTGGAGATAAGAGGCGATAAAGTCAAAGCAAGTGTTTTACTACTGTAGAAAAATACATAGCACCATCTAGTCACTCCTTGTCCCAAAAGAATATAAGATATATTTGTTGGAGTACACAGTACAATGCAATGTCTAGTCTATAAATTTCAAACTATGAGCCTGAAAAACATGTTGCAACAAGGAATTTATTGACAAAATTATCTTTTTTTCACCAGTTCTTGAGAGAAAGACAATGCTTGCCATGATTTCAGACTCTGATTATGATTCATGGAGCCCTTCACATGCTAAGTAATATCTTTATAGAAAGTGATCTGCTATATTATCCTGTAGAATCTAAAATGTTATCTTTATTTTTTATTCCACGTTCGCACATCCTATAATTCAATCAGAATTTTTTATGATCACATATTTAGTTTATCCAGTTTGTTTTAATGTATTTGTAAGACATCAAAAACATAACCATTCAAATTAATTGTAACCTCTTCCATATTACATTGTCATAATTTATCATTAATTTTTCATTATTCCAGATTTCCTCCACATGTAATATGTTGCTATCACTTTGCTGTTACTGAATTTTAAATGATTGTGTGAGATTTTAGCTAATCTGCAAGTTTACATAGGAAAATATTTTTATTCTACACTCTTGAAACCAGTATATCTTTGGTAAGAGTATTCTATTTTAAAATTGAAGTTCAATGTCATAATTATCATGCCTAAAATATAATAAATCAATCAAATAAATGTAGAAATTTAAAAAATATGCATAATATTCTCATAACTTGACAATATAATAAAGCTTTAATTCAAAAAAAAAAATGGAGAAAATTTCTTCCTGAATTCTTGTAAATACTGAATTACAGACATTAAAAAAATACAATTTTAATCTAATTCTGTCTAGATTATATTGTACATTTAAGGAAAAGGCCTCATTTAGTAGAGTCCCTTCAGGGAATTGTTTTACTGCTTAGAAAAAAACTATTTAAGATTAGCATTTCAATTATTTGGCAGCAAAAGGGAGGTTCAAAAGTGCTTAAAGAGCTTTAAAATATGATCTTAGTAGTTTGAAATAGTACCTCGCTTTATCTGTACTATTATTTTATTAACAAATTATTTCATTTTAGAGCTCATAGAGATAAATGTCAGCCTCGATCCAGGTTGAGGTACAGCAGATTGGAAACTGGAATGTTTCGACTTAATAAACCTTATTGTCATTCTTCCCTAAACCCACATGGAAATGCCCAACCTCAACCCTCTGAGAACAATGGGAGCAAATGCAAGACCATATTACCTGTCTGTACAATTAAATAAGAAATTTGTAAACATGGAAGAGTGGTAGGTGTTACTGTCGTTCTAGGGTGAGGGAGATGCAGGGATAATGTTTATCTACCAGAAAACAACCCGCAGGAGACTCTGATGCTCTTTTTGCAATATAAGCAAAGGCAAAAACACATGGGTATATTTCAAGTAAAGCTGTCCAGTTTTAAGTCCTTTTATTAGATTTTGAGATTTCAATTCATATTTTAAATACAACCCAGTAGGTTGATTGTATCATTGGAAAAGAATAATATCCATCTAGAAAAGGCCCTGTTTACTGATTCATATTTGTTGACTGGCATGCCCAGTTCTCCAGGGTAATAAAGGTGAGGATGTCATTCTCAGCAATAGGCTGCCTAGTTTGGTATAGTCTCAGGCAGATTTATGCCACATTTCAGGGGAGTGAGACTTTCCTAGCACCTATTTCCTCAAGCATCCCAAGCAACTAATTTGTAGAACAGGCAAGGCGATGAAGATGTAGGCTTAAAAGATTTATAACCATGCAGAACTGACAGGATGTCAGCAGAAGTAACAGGTTTTCAGATTCCCAGATATTCTTCATCTAGTGTGCTTTATTTATATATATATCCAAATACATTTTCCTTTGCTTGCTCTTTTTACTCATCCAGGTTCCAACTGAATTACAAAGTCTGTATGAAATATACACCACCCCAGATATCCCTGTAGTGCTTGTCACCTCAATGCCCAATTTACATCTGAACACTCACTGCCTTGTTTTACCAAAGTCCTTCCTTGATAATGACTCTAATTTTGGTTTTTCATAAATTAAATTAAAATTAATAAATTAATTTTAAAAATTTTTAAATTAAAAATTTTTAATTTAAAAAATTAAATAAAAATTTAATAAATTAAAAAAAAATTTTTTGACAATCATATTTATGCAGAAAAGCAGATGCCTTAAGCTATCTGTTTCTTAAATACAATTTGAACGTGAATATGATAATATATTTTATTGTTAATTATATCTCTCATAATTTCATACCCTGTTAGGTTTTATATGATTATTATATTTTCATGAGTACAATTGGGCTTGCATTTCATCTGAATAGGTACACCAATGTTCTGTGTTAAAAAGAAATGTCTCTTTAATCTTCTTCACTCAGAAAAACTGCTGTTGGGTTAACCTAGACATTGGACACTGCTCCATAGGAAGCGGTTTTCTTCATATGAATTTGCTTAAGTCTTTAAACTGTTTGCGGTAAACACTGAGTGGATTACCTCTGACTTATAATTAAGTGTGTGATATTTGGTTTGAGTGTCTTCCTTCAGGAAAGGGGATGATACATGCTGCTCCATGACTTATCCACTTAAGTAAATATATTATAGATTTAGTGTGATTCCTCAATGTTTAAAACCATCAAACCCCTTCTTAAATGAAAAGAGCTGTTTTTTTTGTTTTTTAATTTGGATGCTTTTAAGTTCAAAAAGCAGTAGTAGTTTGCCAATTAGTTTAATAATTGTGTATGAGCTTGTAACAATAAATCAGTAAAATATTCATTTCAAGTTCTGTTAGACCAAATGAATCAGAACATTTTTTAAAATCTCCTAGAAGTTTTCCATGACACAAATATACTTGCATATGTACCATAAAATTGTAATACATATGAGGTAGTTGAAACAATGTCCTGACACTATGGACAAAATATGTCATTTGTGTATTTACTTGACCAATAGACACAGGTTTATGTACAATAGATCCTTATGCCCAAAGCATTCTAATTAGATAGAAAGCATTATTACTGTCAGCTGAACTAACCTGAGAGTGTGCTGAATTGCACTACCTACCAGGTGTCAAAAGTAGTCAATTAAAACAACAATCAAGCCAAAATGGAAGTAATAGTAAAGCCTTTAAACACTTCTTGTGATGGTACAGAAGACAACCTGGAGAAAAAGTTCTGGTTCCCTCTTGCTCCCTTTTCTTCATGGAATAGTAATGGTCAGAGGGATCAGCACATGTGGTGCTGTCTCACAGCCCAGGGAGCTCAGAACAAAAGGCTCCTGCCACTTCATGGACCCAGTGGTGGGGAAGTGGTGTGGATAGTAGTGAGTAGAAGTGGAAAACTGCTTGGTCAAAGTGGAGAACAATGTCTTCAAAGGTCTCCCACCATCCTTCTCACTCCGCCACCCTGTCCAGCTCCTTTATAATGATTTCTCAGCAGAGACACCTGGGGAAGGCCTCCAGTAGGTGTGCAAATATGGGGAAGAGTGTGACCACTTGGAGGGACCTGAGTCCTATGCTGCCATCCCTTCAGACCCTGCAAGGTTCCAGCTATGCCCCGAGACTGATGCAGGGAGGACAGGAGGCCCACAGGAGGCCTAGCAGGTAAAATCTTTGTAATTGCCTGTAGTCAGGCCTGAGAAATCACACCCAAATTTTAGCCAAGAGCTGGACTCCTGGTATTTTCCTAAATGACTAGTTTCGGAACTCCAGGACAAACGGGATTTTTAAAATTAAAATGAAAAAAAAAAAAATAGAGCCTTGTAAAATCAGTTTCATAAAATGCTCTTAAATGGAAACTTTTAATCCAAATTATTCAGAAAGAAGAGACAAAACCACCACCACAAAAGTTTACTTTCAGGCAGCTTGGTTTTTGTTTTTCTATTCAGTAGAGTAATATATTAAACTTTTTTTTAATTAATTAATTTATTTATTTTTTTTATTAACGGAAAGAGAAAAAAAAGAAATTAACACAGCATTTAGAAATCATACCATTCTACATATGCACTCAGTAATTCTTAACATCATCACATAGATGCATGATCATCATTTCTTAGTACATTTGCATCGGTTTAGAGGAACTAGCAACACAACAGAAAAAGATATAAAATGTTAATATAGAGAAAAGAAATAAAAGTAGTAATAATAGTAAAAAAAAAAAAAAAAAAAACAACCCTGTAGCTCAGATGTAGCTTCATTCAGTGTTTTAACATGATTGCTTTACAATTAGGTATTATTGTGCTGTCCATTTTTGAGTTTTTGTATCTAGTCCTGTTGCACAGTCTGTATCCCTTCAGCTTCAATTACCCATTGTCTTACCCTGTTTCTAACTCCTGCTGGACTCTGTTACCAATGACATATTTCAAGTTTATTCTCGAATGTCCGCTCACATCAGTGGGACCATACAGTATTTGTCCTTTAGTTTTTGGCTGGACTCACTCAGCATAATATTCTCTAGGTCCATCCATGTTATTACATGCTTCATAAGTTTATCTTGTCTTAAAGCTGCATAATATTCCATCGTATGTATATACCACACTTTTGTGCATCAAAGAACTTCATCAAGAAAGTAGAAAGACAGCCTACACAATGGGAGATAATATTTGGAAATGACATATCAGATAAAGGTCTAGTATCCAGAATTTATAAAGAGATTGTTCAACTCAACAACAAAAAGACAGCCAACCCAATTACAAAATGGGAAAAAGATTTGAACAGACACCTACCAGAAGAGGAAATACGGATGGCCAAGAGGCACATGAAGAGATGCTCAATGTCCCTGGCCATTAGAGAAATGCAAATCAAAACCACAATGAGATATCATCTCACACCCACCAGAATGGCCATTATCAACAAAACAGAAAATGACAAGTGCTGGAGAGGATGCGGAGAAAGAGGCACACTTATCCACTGTTGGTGGGAATGTCAAATGGCGCAACCACTGTGGAAGGCATTTGGCGGTTCCTCAAAAAGCTGAATATAGAATTGCCATACGACCCAGCAATACCATTGCTAGGTATCTACTCAAAGGACTTAAGGGCAAAGACACAAACGGACATTTGCACACCAATGTTTATAGCAGCGTTATTTACAATTGCAAAGAGATGGAAACGGCCAAAATGTCCATCAACAGAAGAATGGCTAAACAAACTGTGGTATATATATATTAAACTTTTAATTCAGAAAATGCTGACTGGTATTTATTGATGAATATTTTTGGCTAAAGGTCAGATTAGGTAACTTGCTTTCTTCTAAATACATTGTATTCCCTCAGAGGACAATATGAGTTTTTTCAAAAGTGAGCATTTGGACAGGCAAAACTTCTAGAAGTTACTGCTTATTGCAACAAGGTCAAAGAACTATTCTCAGTAGAGCATATAGTGACATGTAGATTTAGTGGCAGTATTCTGTCTGCTTAAGATGAGATCCCACCTTGTAATGGGAAGCAAAGAGTTGATACTTATCCAATTTTACGTATCTCTAAACCAAGTGTCCCTGAAACTCCAGCTGTTGAAGAAGAGAGATTGACATTGTCTGATATGTGCATAGCAAGAAAACCAATAACCATGTTCTCTCCATTAACCATTGTCCTTTCCAGCTCCAATGTGCTTTACTACCATCTAGCCTTTCTCTACCTCAGAAATTGGTTTGAGGAAGTATATATCCTGGTTTAATAAAGAAAATTCAGTAAACTCTGTATGCTGCATTAAACCCAGAGGACCCACATAAAACTGCATAAATATGGGTTATTGAGATAATCTTAAGAACTCTTGGGTCTTTGAGCATGCACAGAGAGCTGGATTAGGAAACAGAGGAGCAGAACTTAGCCTTGCATAAGGTGATTTTCAAGTTAAGAAGTTAATTAATTATCACAGTTAGCCTGGACTATTAGTCTTCTAATCTCAGAAACATTTTTTATTTTGTTCATAAAGCAAAGCCAGTTTAACGTGAGGGTAGAAATAGGGAAATATGTACAATCCTGAAATAAACCTCTAAATGAGACCCTTCCTCTAGTGAACTTGAAATGACACCCTTCATTTTCCTTATCTATAATTTAGTGCCCTGAAAGACCTGATATCTTCTGTCACCAACCCAACACTGCCATTGTCATCACTGCACAGCCTGCCAAACCTATAATTTAGCTTTATGAGAAATTGAAGGAATAGTTGATGTGATGTAGTAGTGATATATGTGGTGTCTGTGCTAAATGTGGATGGATCATATTTTATTATTTTTATTGAGTTAAAATTTACATCTAGAAAAATACACAAATCATAAGTATAATTTGATTAATTTTGTCCAAGTTTACACCAATGAAACTCAGACCCCAATCAGATATAAAATATTTTAATTATTCTAGAAAGTACCCATCTGTTTCTTTTTAGACAGTTCCTGCCACTCGGGAAGCAAGCACTGTTCTGATTTCTATTACCATAAATTTGCCTGTACATACGATATCAGCAACATTTGACAAATTCAGAATTCTTAAATTTGCCAATTTTAGTGGATATGGAATGCTGTCTCATTGTGATCTTAATTTTCATTTTCAATTGCCTAAAAATAAAAAGAACCTTTTCTTGTGCTTATTAGCTATATGAATATATTGACCTGTGGCATCCTCGTGGTTTCAGTATTTGTTTCCCTGATGATTGTGAGGTTGAGCATTTCTCATACCTTAATTAGGCCTTAAAAATCATCTTGTAAAGTGTTGACACTTTTATTTATATACGTGTTCATGTTTTTCTAATTGATTTGACTTCATTTTTTACTTGTATGTTTTTACATAATAGTCTCTTGACAATTACTATATTGCAAACCACTCCCATTTCATGGCTTATCTTTTTACTTCTGAGATGACCCTAAAAGGATAGTAATTTTCCTTGAAAATTTAATGTTGTCAGTTTCACTATTTTGTTCTTTGTATACCATTAAAACTCCAATTATTGATAGTGATATTTTAGAAAAATGCAAAAAAAATTAAAAATTAAAATAAAAACAAAGATATTTCAAGTATGAGCATAATTTCTAAAATTAAATTCAATAGACAAAATTATTCTGTGAAACTCTTACAAAAATTTCTGACTTTTGCAAACGAGTGACAAAAAGTTTGCAGACTAGTACAATTTGAGCACTAGTGTAGTTATTTTTTCTTTTTCTTTTACTTTCTAGTTTTGTTGCCTTTTCCTGTGTTAAGAACTCTTTCACAATCTCAAGGTTGTGAAGATATGCTATCTTACGTTCTAAATTGTTAATTTTGCTTTCACATTTAGGCATTGGATATATCAATTGATTATTGTATATGGTGTGATGTACGGATCTAACTTCATTTTTTCTTCCTAATGAATATCCAATTATTTTCTGACTGTTGGTTGGAAAATTGAGCCTTTCTCCACTGCTTTATAGTGTCACCTCTGTCATAAATCAAGGGTCCATTAATGTATGGATTATATATTCTATTACATGGCCTATATATATCTTTCCTTGAACCAATAACTTGCTGTCTTAATTCTAATAGGACTAAAATAAAATAAGTCTAGATATTTGGTAAAGAATATCTTCCTAATTTATTATCAAGAGTATTTCAGCTTTTCTTGGACTTTTTCATTTTCTAAAATTTTAAAATGAGCTTGGAATTTTCCCCAAGAATCCTGTTGGGCTTGTAATTGGAATTGCATTAAATCTATAAATGTTCTTTTGCAGGAATTTACATCTTCATAAAACTGAACTTTCCAATTAAAGAATAATTTTTATTTCCACAAATAATTCAGTCTTTTGAAAGTTTTTCTATGAATTATTATTATTTAACCAGAGAGGTCTTACACATCTATTCCTTTTAATTTATTTGTAGTACTTAATTTTATTATCACCTGAAATTTTAAAAGGTATTTTTAATTTAATTTTTATATTTTTCATCTATACAGGATTTAGTTGATATATTTATGCATTTTATTTTCAGAAGTCTAGTTCTATTTTTGTAATTCTGATAACTTACCTGGACATTCTCTTAGACTTCACAATTCACTAATAAAGTTCATGGTCATCTTATGAACACACACACACACACACACACAACTGCAATTTCTCTAAGAAAAGTGAAAAAGGATAAATCTAACAAGGCATGGACATGTGAATGGGTCTTTTCCAAGGATCTGTGAGATAGGTAAAATGGTGACATGCTCGAGAGATGGAATTGTATGAGTTCCAAATATACTTTTCCCCCTCCAGAGGCTGCAAGGCTGTTCTTTTCACAACTACTATTGTTGGAAGGTTGCTGGCTTTCAAAGCTACTGTAATGCTGTGAAGAGAGGAATGATGTGGGTTACCACCTACAAAACTTGCTGTTCTTACTGAAATTCAGTCATTTTTCTTGAATAAACTTGCCTCAGATTGTTGTAAGCTTTTGGTTAATTTCCAGAATTCTGTAAAAGTTTATGTTGTGCAATTTCTGACAATTTTCTCATTGCAAGTATGGAGAGGTGGATGCACAGAATGCTTTCTCACCATTCTAGAAGTCCCACTTCTCTATGTACCCTTTTTGCAACTTTCTGTAAATCCATAATACTTTCAAAGTAAAAAAAAAAAAATGGAAAATACTGGATAATTAAAAACATAAACTTGTTTTATATGTATGGAAGAGCTGATGACATATAACAAACTAGATAATATAAGTGAAGGTAGGAACTCAGATAAGTGGGAATTTGCTTTTGCCTGCAAACAGTTTCCAAACCTGGTGAAAATGAGCTGCAATTTTAATGGTTTCAAACAGTCTGAGTAAAACAAAGCAAATCTAGAGTCTGACAAAAGGGAAAGTCTAATAAGTGATCCCGAGGAGCTATGATCTAAGTTTACATATAAAAAAGGGACTAAAGTCTATAATTAAGCCTGTCTTATCCACTCGCCCCCTTAAATGTTGGCAAACAAATCTTTCTTGGTACAGTGTACAAGTAAATTAACTGTATCTAAGAAGTAAATTTACAAGCCAGCTCTTGAATTTATAGCCTCTGATGGTCTTAAATATGTCCAAACATTATTTAATACTTCATCCTTTAACATATGGAGCAAAATTTCCTTCCACTGGAGTGTAGACTGCACTTAGTGACACACATCAAATAAACGGGATAAAGTGGAAGTGATAGTGTGTAACTGGGTAATAAAATATTCTTCCTCTTTTCTCCCTCTTTGATTGATTGTCATAGGGGAAGTTAGAGTCTATGTCTTGAGCAGCTCTATAGATAGGTACATGTAACAAGTAACCTAACATGCCAGACAACAGTCGCTTGAGTAAGGTTTCTTGTAAGATTCGTCAGCCCCAGTGAAACCTTTGGATAACTATTGGTCCAGACAACATCCTGTCTCCAACCTTGTGAAAGGCTGTGCCAGCACCACCCAGATAAACTGCTTGCAGTCTCTTGACCCTGAGAAACACTGTAAGCTTTTACATTTTGTGATAGTATGTTACTCAACGATAACTATCTACCACACAACCTAAATTCATTTTACTGAGGAGGTTCAAAACATCTCAAGATATTAATACATGTATGTATCATAGAATTCTAGTTTTATAATAAAAATCGGTGAAATTCTCCCTAGATAAACACACCTTAATTCTTCAGATTGCACAATTGCTTTGTTAAAAGAAAATTAGCATTTTAACATAAAATATTTAGAAGTGACAAGGAAAAAAGACTAATTCAAAGTGCATATAAAATATAGTATCAGCATGTTATGACATGAATGAACCCTGAAGACATCATGTTGATGAAATAAACCAACCACAAAAGGACAAATATTGTACGATTTTGTTAATATGAAATATTTGTAATAAACAAACTCTTAGCATCAGAAACTAGAGTACATGTTACCAAGGGCCAGGGTGGAGGAGGGGAACAGGGAGTTAATGCTTAAATTATACAAAGTATCTTTTTGGGGTGATATAAACTTTTTGATAATAGATGATGGTAATGGTAGTACATTGTAGAAATAATTAACAATATTGAATTGTATATTTGAATGTGTTTATAAGGGGAAATTTTAGATTGTACATATGTTACTAGAATAAATTTTTAAAAAGGCATATGACTATACAACATAAAAAGTGAACCCTAATGTAAGTCGTGGACTATAGTTTGTAGTACAATTATAATAATATTTCATCAGCATTAACCAATGTTCCTCTAGGGGGGCTCTGTATTTATTTTCTTCATGATTTTTCTTTAAACCTACAATGTTTTAATAAAAAATAATGCAGTGGGCCACAGTGGCTCAGCAGGCAAGAATGCTTGCCTGCCATGCCAGAGGACCTGGGTTCGGTTCCCGGTGCCTGCCCATGTTAAAAAAAAAAAAAAAAAAAAAAAAGCAGTATCAGGCCTGCAAGGATTGTAAATATACATATTTATGTATGAATACATATGAATTAATACACATAGAATACAGGGGAAAAACATCATTGCTATTTTAAAGAAATTAAACAACTTTAAAACTTTTAAAAATTAAAACTTTAATTAAAAGTATAGGGCGGGCCGCGGTGGCTCAGCGGGCAAAGTGCTTGCCTGCTATGCCGGAGGACCTCGGTTCGATTCCTGGCCCCAGCCCATGTAACAAAAACGGAGAAACAAAATACAATAAAACAAGAAAATGTTTCCCTTTCTTCCTCCCTTCCTTCCTTCTATCCTTCCTTCCTTCTCTCTGTCTTTCCTTTAAAAAAAAAAAAAAAAAAAAAAAAAAAAAATTAAATATTTATATCTGAGGCTAACTTCACATAATGACCAAACAAATGTACAAAGAAAAACAAAATAAATAAATAAAAATATATAACACAATTTAAAAATATATATAAAGGACAGGTTTAAAAGCAGATTAGGCATAGCCAAAACAAAAATAGTTAAAGCTGAAATTATCTCAGAAAATGTTTTCCATAATGCTATAATAGGAGAAGAAAAAGAAATATGAAAGGGAAATTAAGAGATATAGATGCAGTGTGATAAGGTTGAACACCTATCTAATTGGTGTTCCAGAAAAAAAGGGGAGAAGCATTATTTGAAGAGATAATGGACAAGAAATCCAAAGAAGTTAAAGTAGGGTAAAAAGAGAGTAAGCTACATCTAAATGTTGCAATAGTAACACAATACCAAATGCAAAGAGTAAGGGTTTCCAGCAGCCAGAAATACAAGGCAGATTACTTTCTAACTGGCATTTCAATAAGTCATTGGAAACCAGAAACCAATGGAAAACTTCAATATTAAAAAAGTAAACATCAACTGAAGACTCTGTATTAGTTTTTAAGGAACAAGTGTAAAATAAAGACACTTTCATACAAACTGGGATTTTGCTACTAGTAGACTCTAGTTATGTTAGGTTGTATATATGGTAGCATAATAAATTTATAAAAATCCATGTAACTATATTACGCAAACAGTGAACCTTATGTTAAATCATGGAATGCAGTTAATTGTACAATCATAAACATTTGTCATCCATTGTAACAATGTCTAATAATTAAATAGATAAAATTTTGGATGATATTAATTCAGATAGAGGAAAGTGATCCAAGGAAGAAGATCTAAAGGACAAAAAGTAATAAAAGGCACAGAAATAATAAATATGTGACCAAATGTATCATAGTACTAGCTTTCTGAACCAACAGTAACATATTGTGAGCTTAAAAAGATAAAATTAGACTAAATAGCATAAGATAGGAGAAGTACGGTATATTGAGTTTCCCAGAGAAACAAATATTTTCTTAATATCTTCATCACATTCTTTTAGTTGTGAACCCTTTGTACCCATTGTAAATAGGATTTTTTGAAGATGTTATTTTAAATTAAGGTGTGGTCAAATGAATCAGAATAGGTCTTAATTGGATTAATGGAGTCCTTTCAAGCAGAAGTAATTCAGACATAAGAAAAACCATTAGGAAGAATCAGAAGTCAATGGAACATGCAAGAGAACAAAGAAGGTATCACTGTGTGATTGGAAAGCCAAGGGATCCAAAAATTACCAGCGGGCAAGAATGCTATAGACTCCTGATGGAAAAAATCTTCTGAAACCAGAAGCCAATACATTCCTGTTGTTTAAACCAAAATTACTTTTTGGCATTTGTGATAACAGCTTAGCTAAACTAAGATAAAGAGCTAAATGTAGTTAATATGGTCAATTATAAGGAAAAGGGGAAAATGAATAGATTAAATTTAAAAAATATATATTTATGCAAATTGTGATTTCTAGATTAACCATGAAAAGAATAAATGTTGGGTATACCTAAAAGAGCGTTGACTACAAACTCTTTGAGGAAAAGATGGAACGATAAAATTAGAAATACAAAAACACAAGGAAAGAGAGAAAAAGGAATGCAAAATATTGGAACTAATCAAAAGCACAGAAAAGAATGATAGATATGCATTCAAATATATCAGTAGTTACATTAAATATAAATGGATAAAATGATCCAGTTAAAAGATTGCTTTGAGATTAGCTTTAAAAAAATCTAAATGATTTTTACATGAGGCATGTCTAAGGAATATATTTACAGAAATACTAAAGATAAATTGGAATTATAATTACCAAAATTACAAAAAAAAAAAAAAAAAACACAAAACTTGGAAGGCTTCACTAATTTAAGGCAGAATGGTTTTTCAAATCTAGCATTATGAGCCATACAGAGGGTCATCTGATAATGATTTCAATTCCCCGGAAGAAAGTCACTTTAATGCATAGGCAATTAATATTAAGCCTCAAAATATATCATGAAAATTCTACATAAAGAATTTATAATTATTAGTAATAATGATCTTAATAGATACATATTATCGTCCCTGTGCATATCATGTAAGTGGAGCATCCTCTATCAGTGTATTCTATTACTACAGCATGGAGACTCTTTCAGTGTTTAGTTTGAAATCTAAGTATTTTATAAGTAATTGAATATAATAGTGTTAGACACCATCTGGCTCAAGCATGTTATTTTACAAATGAGGAAATTGAAATCAAGAGATATTAAAGAACTACCTAGTTAGGATTTAGTGGAAGAGCTAGAGATTAGAATTCTGACTTTCCACTCAGAGTTTTTGGCACTATTTCATAATGTCTGTTATAATAATTTCCACACTGAAGGGGAAGAGAAAACCATAAACATTTCGTACTCTTAGCATTATATTTTCACAGTAACTACTTAATTTTGGCTCCAAGGTCTAGATGAACCTTTGTGCATTGGACACCTAGTCTCAAAAGATAGTTCACATTGTCTTCTACATAGTCCACTGCTTCTGTGATTTGTGTGCATGTTTGTGGCCCAATAAGCATGATAGAAAATGTAAAAATGCTCCAACTATACCAAAAATAATCTGTGGCAAAGATATGGTATATAGGTAATAGCAAATTATCACTAGTAGAAGAATATTCATAACTGGGACCTTTCTAATGTATCCTTAATTTAATTAAGAGTGTTAATAGTTTGAAAATAAATCTATTTTTCTCCCCAAGATAGAGGGCATGCTTCTATTTTTAAAATGAAGATACATTAGGAATTTAAACTGATGAATTTTATGTTTCATATTTTTTACAATAGACAATGCCTCAAATATTTGAAGATCAAATAATTCCTATTTTCCAAATCTGGACCACCCATTTTGGTAGGTATAGTTTCTTAACTTATATTAATCAGATAAAGTAATATTTGAAAGCAGGTTTATGGTATAAAATTACCTCTCTAGCTAGGAATCGAGGGGACAAATCATCTTATTTGCAAAATAGGAGAAATAATTAGACTAATATGTAGAGTGGTTACAAGGAATAAAATAACTGTTCAGGTACGTAAAGTGTTAAAGCAGTGCCTGCATCTAAATGCCCCTCTAAATAGATATAAACATATTTAGCAAATACGTCTATAGACATACATAGTAATATTAAAAAGTTAATAAATATATAGTATACTTAATAGCTCTGAAGCACAAGAGATTAATTCTTAGGAAGGGACAAATGTAGACACATACTATGTATTATTGTACAGGAAAGTTCCATAGTTCTTCCTGCAACCTCACTCGACTTCCAGAAAGCAGGTAGGTTGGTCTTAACTGAGGACATTCAAAACTATAGAAGTGAGGCCTCAGCTTATGAGGTAAAAATGAGTGCCTGTTGGGGCAAACACTGTCTTCTCTTCCTTGGCTGGCTTGTTTTGGATTGTTTTTTCCATGGTACATTAACACACACAAGTTGATCATAGGCTCAGTGGAAAGCCCGGTTCCACTATTTAATTATGTATTGATTCTGCCAATTCATCTCCTTCTTCACCAAAATCCCCATATTCTATATGGCCATCAGCTCTCACTATAGGCTAGTATACTAGTTCTCTAAGTGGCCACACACCAACTAATCTGTTGCTCCCTAAACTATTCCTTAAAAACAACTTGAGGAAACTTTTTCAAACAAAATATGTTCATTTCTCTCCTCTAATCTTCTTAATAATTTCCTCTTACATTTAGGAAAATCTAAAATGATTTGTTCCTTAACAATAAGCACTGTGATTACTTCTGTAGCATCATCTGCTGTGAGTCCCTACTTCCCATCATACTATCTATTTATCTAACTTACCTTTATTATTTTAGAGAATTTTTCTTTCCAGAGTCATGGCTTTACCCATCTGTTCCCTCTGACTGAAAAATTCTATTATTCAGTCATCACCTGGCTACTTCCACTCCATATTTTAATTGTCAATTTAAGAGGCATTTCTTCAGATACGATTTCTTAAGAAAAACCATTCTAAATTAATCCCCTTTCTCAGTCAGGCCCAAATTATAAACAATAGCAATTATTCCAGATATTTTCATCAAAAAGTGATTTAGTAGAAAAAATTTTCAGAAGATCTAGAGGACTGAGCACTCAAATGGATCTCCAGCAATTATGCCTAGAATAAGAGCAGGCATTTTGCCAGTCTGGTAGCAGCTGCCTCTGCCCTAATCTGAAAAGCGTGGAATCAGGAGACCATTATTGGAACTATTGACCTCAAAAATACACTACTGCAATTATGGCAGTAATGAGCTGCTCTTGCTACTAACTGCCACAATCCCTCAACTCCCACAAAGCAGGCGACTAGATAATGGAATTATAATGCTGAAAATAAAATCAACTTCTCTACAACCATAGTTTATAATAGCAAATAGTGATGAAACCTCACTTCTGCTTCATTGTGGAACTTATAATGGTGTAATCTGATTTTCATCTAAAACTCTGATGGCAACTTTTTTACCCTCCTTAGAGCAAAAGACATACCAGAGGAAATTTGAAATAGATTCTGAGTGCCAATTTCTCTACATCTGCAACATGGTCCTCTAATATTATTATATTGTACTTTTCTTACCACTTGACACTGTATGCAATAGACTGTTGGGCAGTTTGTTTTAAATTGTATTGTCTGTCTGCTTCTTTAGATTTTAAGCTCTGTGAGTATATTAACCAGTTTTTGATTCCTTGGTGCTTATCCTGTAAAAGCTTCACTGTAAATTTTTGTTAAGGAACTAATCTGGAGCATAATACTTCATTTCTAAGTAGTTCAAAAGCCAACTCACTCAGTATGTTAAATATAGAAACTTCTCAACATACATGACATTCACTGACTCACCAAAGGACTCATAATGAGGCAGGAATAAAACCCTACCCCCTCGAGTTTTCTCCTATGTCAATGTGCGTGGGTTACATATATGACCCAATGTTCTTGAAATGGACAAATGAGATCTTGCTGAGCATAGGTACACACAACTTGACTATAGTCTGAAAGATCTCTGCCCAAGTTAGGGTTTGACCCAACTGCAACATATACTAAAATGTCTTCATCATCACTCAAGTTTGAACTTCTCAAGTACTCTTGATCCTGAGATACCACATAAGGCATAAGAACCGGGCCTCATTTCAGTCAGCACTTTATCCTGAGACCTGCCTAAAATAGCTCCAGGGATTGATGGTAGAGTAAGGAGAAGAAGGGGGAAGAGGGAGGAAATTCTTTGATTCAGTTTTCCCTTCCCATTCCTGGACCAAAGGCAGATCCAAACTCCCTGCATCAACCCTATGATAGCCTACAATCTATGTTATCCTGCTTAAAATCCTCCATCCTATTTTGTCCTTTCAGCCCTCAAGACAGTTGCCCAGAGTGAGCGTTTGAATAGATGTGGTTATGATGGGTAGTGGGAGCTTGGCGATTAGTTAGGAATTGACATCAGTAGTTAGATGCATCTTCTTTCTTCTGTACACTTGTGAAATTGACACAGCAGTGGCTTCTTTTTTTGTCTAAAGCTTTGCCAGCTCAGTTCATGCTGCTACTTAGGACTCCATTAACAACAGACTCGTACTGTCCATGCTACTGTTTTCTCCCTGCCATAGACATCTGGATTTCTTTATTGTCCCTAAATTGTCCCTAAATTATCCTCAACAACCTGTAAGAAACAAAGTTGGGTTTCAGAAAAACCTTAGAAGTGATACCAAAATGGAGAACATTGCAGGGAAAGGCAAGGTCTGAGAATTCTCTATCCTCAAAACACACTGTAGTTTGGAATGCGTACAGAAATTGAGATTATGAAGAAATACTGAGAAGGAAATCTGTTTTCTGTTCCTAGGGAAGATAGGAATCAGGAACAGCCTAATTTCCCTTCCTTCTATGGTTGGAGGTTGATACTGTAGCCCGAAAAAGTTCTTGTCCATTATTCCTACCCTACTAATTCAACTTCTGGTGTCCTTCATTTCCCACCCCAAGCGCCACGTGGAAATCTCCTCCATCAATAGTGGAGCCCTGGTTAGATCCTTTGTGGCAACTCTTCCTTCAGCTTCCTGAAAGTGTAGGTAGAAGTAGGATAGGATGAGGACAAGACAATCTGTGAGCCTGGAAATTAGTGTCCAAGAAAGATCTTCAGACAGAAATTTAGCCTGATGGGTTAGAGATAGAGGTCAATTTTTCTATTAGGGAGTGTTTTCTATGCCTTCTCATACTGAAGGCAAAAGTCCCTCTAGAATATCTGAACTGTTTTCTCCATCAGAAATTGTGAATCAATTCAAAACTCTAGAGGAGAAGTAAACAAAGTAGAGAATCAAGATATGTAACACTCAGAGATTATTATTTGCATTAATATTAAATCTTGAAATTAAAAAAAATACTGATATAATTGATTTGAATTTATTCATTTCTGGTTTGTTTGGTTACCATATTTATATGTTTTCATTGTATATAAACTTCTTCTTTCGATTATTATTTCTGGGCCACAGAATACTATCGGTAGACTTGACCTACATGAAATTTATACTGTTTTACTTCATTCTTGACTATGACCTTGACCATTATTGCAATAAGATAATAAAAATTTTCTAGTCAATTCCCTCAAAATGATCCACCCAAACATCCTTCCCTTTCTTTGAGTTCCAATTATAGCTTTCTACCAGTTTAAAACTCACAATCAGCAGAAGTGAACACATATAACACACATTTGCCCTCTTCTCTGACTCTATGCAATTCTGAATTTATGACTGTATTCTTATCTCCATTGCAATCTTATATGAAAACCTTTATTAATGTCAATTGTCTAATGTTAACTGCTCACTAAAATGAATTCCAGTCCTCTGGATGTCATTCCTTTCTAAAAGAACTTGTTCCTGTATTTATGCCTCCCTTTTCAGCATCATTAATCTTAATATCTCCTCTTCAGTACCTCTATCGTCTTTTATATTACTTCCCATGTTGTGTTTTAAACATCTTTTTATCACGTAACTCCCTTTTCAAAACCCTTCAAAGACTTGTTCATTCGATAGCTTCCACTTTTCTTTCAAGGCTGTTTCTATTTTCATTCACCTTTATTAATTTGTTTCAGTTTCCTGAGCTGCTCAAGCAAATACTGTGAAATGTGTCAGGTTAAAATATGGAACTCTATTAACCCATGGTTTTGAAGCTAAAAGAAAAACCTATCAAGCATCATTATGGTGATGCTTTCTCCCCAAAGACTGTGACATTTTGGAGCTGGCTGCTGGTGATCCTGGGTCCATGGCAAGGCACATGGTAGTCCCTGCTGGCCTTCCCCATCTCTTCCAGATTCAGTTGAGTCTTAGATTTTTACTTCTGGTGTTTTTTAACTCTGTGTCAGAATCTCATTATGTTTATAAAAGAATCCAGTAATAGGACTAAAACCCATCCTAATTAAAGTGGGCCTCAGCTTAACTGAAGTAACTTCATCAAAAATTCCTACTTATACTGGGTACTCACCCACAGGAATGGATTAAGCTAAAGAACATATGTTTCTGGAGTACATACAGCTCTAAATTACCACATAATTCAACCAAAATATTTTAATATTTCCTATAAACACCTTTGCCACTGTAAAAAATACTGTCTCTACAGTGGTTCATTAACATACCATATTCACTCTACTTGGCATATGGTGGGCATTCAGTTCATGTTTGAAAATTAGATATATCCAAGTTCATTTCTTCTGCCACAAATTTCATTAGCTTCTCACATTTGAACTGGCATTTTCTCATTCTTTAAACTATCAAATTCTTAATGGATTTTTTATTTTGCTATTTAAAGCTTATTTCTGTGTTGCAAAGGTTACTTTCCCTTCTCCATGTTTTCAGACTTTCCTGTATTCCCCATTTCAATCTTGACTGTCACAATCAGACAGACAGAAAGTGCGAGGACCTTTTTTTCTTGCATCTATAGTGGAAACCTTAGCAGCAGACATTAACTGCTGCATCTTAATGCATTTTGAGTCTAACTTCAGATTCACTTCTTTTAAAAAACTGCTATTGAATCTCTTTCATTTGAATATTTAAGTAAATATAAACTAAAAAGAACAATTTTGTATTAGTCATAATTCAATTATAGCTATTTTAATTATAGGAATTACACTGGCTATATCAAGCAAAAAGGGAGAAACAGACTTAAAAAGGAAAATATGTGCTTAGTAAATTGTTAGAAGGCAGGCTGAATAGATTTTCCATTAATTGGGCTTCCAAGAATGATGTATAACACAATGCAATTAAACTGTAGAATTAGGGAAGCTGCTAGCTCGCATAATCAATGGGAATTGGCAAATCACTGACCTGTTAACCGCAGTTGCACCCCACTGTAGCTATAAACTGGACATGAGAAAGCTCCCACCACAGTTGTTCACTCCAGAAATAACTGTACTTGTTAGATCCACCCAAAATTGAACCCCACATATCAACAGGTCTAGGTAAAAGACTTCTAGTAATACAGGCAAAGAAAAAACAATCATGCATGATGCTGCTGGCAGAAGTGCAGTCTTTGCTTATTGTCAACTTCCAAAACATATATTACTTTATCTAACTGGCTGGCTTTAATAACATATGGAATGCTAGTTATAAGAGATTCTGAAGAACTGAATTTTTAGTCTTTCAGCCTATATAGTAAATAAAAAGGAGAGAAGAATATTGAGTATCTGTTCACTGTATCCATAATGAGTGGATTATGTTACATTACTTTGCTATCATTTCATATATAATGATGGTTATCTTACCAAATATAGAATTACTTGCTAAATGGCTGATTAGGAACAGAGCAAAATACTAAATGAAAGGATATTTGGTTCTAGTTTTCCCTTAGTCCTCCACCATGTTTTATTTTGCTTAATCTGGGAGATAGTCATTGAGATTATTTAGATGTCATATCATTTGAAATTTTACTATATAATATATTGGACCCCTTTTGGTTCAATAATCTTTGAGCCCATGTTTGATGGAACTATACCCTGTCCAAGTAGACAGCCCATATGCATGCTATGAGAAAACTGTTTGATAATTAAATGGGATATTGTGTGTTTTACCTAAAAGATAATAGAGGACAGATTTGGGAGTCACACAATGTTGACATTTTTCTTCTGTTCTGAAGAGTGGTTGAATGGGAAAACTTTTATTCTTTTTAATGATAGGTAGACTTAAAAATGCCTTGTCTAACTGTTGTTTGAAAGACTTGTACAAGTTACGTGGAAAACTCACAGTAAAAACTGTGTTAAATACAATTCTACATGACTTAGAGAGGGTCAATATTATTCTGACTTTTCCCCAATACAAAATAACACTCTTGACTTTCTTTCTCACAGGATGCACTCAGACATTGATCTCCCCACATAGAATGATGGATCTTTCCTATCTTTTGCTATCACTAGCAGCCAGTCCTTAAATAGATGGGACTCTGATCACTGTCTGTGGATAGTCGCTTTAAATAACTAACTGTCGACGGAGTGTAACAGGATTTGAAGACTGATGCCTGTATTATTGCACAATAAGATATTTTGGTTTGAGCTCCACAGTGATTCTAAGAATAAACTTGTCAATACAAAGAACCATATTTCAAGTGGCTGTTTCTAATATACATCATTTCTGATTTCATCTGAAATGATATATTTAGGATTTTTTATCAGTACTTGATTGACTTCACTGCCAGAGCATCTAGGGAAGTAAGCAGGAATTCTCTACTACAGATAATAATTCCTTCCTTAAACTTATTAAACAGCAAAATCTAACTCTCAGTGAATGATGTTTAAAATGAATTCCATGCAACATTTTACAGTATTACTTACTAATTTGAATATAGAGTTCTATCAACACTTTCATCATGTATACACGTGAAGTTCCTTTGTAAGACCCTTAATGAGTAAGAATAACAGGGCTTTTCATGATTTCACACTAGTTCAAATATCTTGCTTCATAAAATTACATCACGGGAGATGAAAGAAATTTGCAGATTAAATAACTAATGAAAGAAATATTTGAAGAATCATGGGGATAGGAAATCAGACAAGAGATTAGTAAATATTCCAATTTCTAAAGAAGAATGTTGGATCCATATTCCATTAGAAGAGAAATCTTAATAGTGACCTCTGGCAAGGTTTTAGGACAAATAATTTAAAATATGTGAACTTCTCATGAAAATCATAATATTTTGGAGTTGACAGAATGATGGTAAGTGTAGGGGAATTAGATTTGTTGATTACCTACTATCTACTACTTCATTATTGGTAGTTATTTCTCTAATTTGTTTATTTATATAAATATTTATTTCTTCATTTATGTATTCATATATGTATGAATATGCTCAATTTTCAATCCAGCTATCTTTGTTGGGGATGTACATGTAAACTGTATTTTCCCTCATTGATAAAATTCACTGGGTTATTCTGGATCCTTGAAACCCCTTGCAATTCCCATCTAGAATCTAGTATATTAGCCCTTCTCAAATCTGAATGTCTAGTAGCTTAGTCCCTCTCAAACCTGAATGTCTGCCCAGTAATTCATTAGTTGTCCCATCATTTTTCTTCCACCATCACCTTAGTGGCTACGCTAACCTCCTTGTTCCTCCTTCTCATCCAAACTACTGCCATGGATGCTTGCTGAGAGAAGCTCTGTCTTCTACTGGAGAATTATCTCCTGCCTAGTTTTTCTGAATTCATGTGTCTTCTTATGGTTGAATAATTTGGTTCTTCCAATGACTGATATATGGTGCACCTTTACTTATCTTTTGAAATCTGTGCTTTACACAGTTCATCTAACTTTGTGAGTTATCTTCTGCACTCATCTTAGCTTAATATATAGGGTAACTATGATTCTAGTGTGCGCACTTCCACAATTCTATATTACTGAGATTCTTTACCTGTTAAATTTTGATGCTATGTCTAACAGGCTTGTATATTCTAAAAGAGGTATGGGGATATTGGGCACCATGATGGTGGCATAAGATGCTCGGGGATGCTATCTCCCCACAAATTCTTTGAACAAATAGCAAAACTTGCAGAGCTTTCTCCTCAGAACTCTGGAAAAGAGCTAAAGGTTTTCAGTGACTTGACACATACAGAACCAAGAGAAAGCACACTGAAAAATGATAGGTGGTACCTGTGGTACTCTTGCTAACACCATCCCTACTCCCTCCCCAGCACATTGTAGAGCCAGCTTGCACTGTCATTGTGAGTCCCAGGCCCTGTTTTGGAGGGAGCAGGGTAACACTATGTGCATACAAGTTGTTTGTATTTCAGTACAAAAATATCTTTTGGAAGAGTAAAGACTGAACTAGATCATTTTTCTGGGGTTTGCCCTGCCAAAATATGTCCTGAAAGCAGAGAAGCTGCTTTCAGATAGCTAAAATGGTGTAAGAAACAATTAGGTTGAAGCAGCTTGGGGCAAAGAACTACCTGCTTTGTCATACATAAAGCAGCCAAGAGAGGGTGAAAGTGTATTTCAAAGGGAATGGAGAGGGCATCCATATGCCCACAAACTGTAAGTGAGAGAATTTTTAAGGCCATGAACAAACACAAGTCCAGGAAGTAAGGTCCACTGCTATTGCAGACTCGCATAAGTCAGAGAAAACCCTGCACTTCCCATTTGCCTTGGACTGATCTTCTTGTTAGGAGGGTTAAGCTCTGAAATAAATCATCACCCAAAGCAGAACCAATTTGCAAAGTGTGCAAAAGTTGGGCCTTTCTTCTCTAGGAAAATCTGATTGGATTCAATTATATCTGGGGAGGCCCTCTTCCAAAAAATATTCCATATAAGTAGGGTGAGAACCAGAAAAACAAGAACTGAAAAATTTTGATCAGTTAAAAAAAAGTTATGCTAAAATTCTAGAATAAGTTGAACTGAATCCCAAAGAACAAACAAAGAACAAAACTAACAAACAAGAAAACTGTAAGTAAAAGAGTGAAAATGACCTCCAGAATAAACTAATATAGGAAATCACATGCCTAGACACCAACAAAAAATTACAAATCATACTAGGAAAACTAATATATGTCCCAGACAGAGGAACAAACTCACATTTCAAGCAAGATACAGGAATCTAAACAGCTAATTAAAGATGTTCAAACAAACATCCTAAGTCAAACAAAAAATCAAATAAAGGATGTGTGGGTAGATATGCCAAAATAGATGCATGATATAAAGAAGACATCAGATGCCCATGAAGAACTCAAAGCTTGAAAACAAACACATGGAATAACTTATGGGAATGAAGAGTCACAAGAGCAGATTTGAAGAGTCAGATGAAAAGATAAGTGAACAAGAGGACAGACCATCTGAAATCCTAACACTAAAGAACAGATAAAGAAAAGAATGGGAAAAAATAAGCAAGGTCTCAGGAAATTGAATGACAATGTGAAGTGCATGAATATACATATTATAGATGTCCCAGAAGAAAAGTAGAAGGGAAGAGGGCAGGAAGAATAATGGAGGGAGTAATCACTGAAAGTTTCCCACCTCTTATAAAAGACATAAAATTACAGATCCAAGAAGTACAACATATCCCAAACAGAATAGATACAAATCAGATCTTCTCCAAGACAATTACTAATCAGACTGTCAGATGTTAAAGACAAAGAGAGAATTTTGGAAGTAGCAAAAGAAAGCAATCCAAGACATGCAAGGGAAGCTTGTTAAGACTGTAGGTGGGTTTCTTAGCAAAAACCATGGGTGAAAGCAGGCTGTGCATGATATATTTAAGATACATAAACAGAAAAGCTGCCAACGAAGAATTCTGTATCTAGCAAAACTGTCCCTCAAAAATGAGGGAGAGTAAAAGGTATTTTCAGACAAGTAGGCAGAGAGAATTTGTGAAAAAAAAGACTTTCTTTACAAAAAATACTAATGGTAACACTATGGGCAGATAGGAGCAGACATGAGAGAGAAGTTTGGAGATGATTATGAAGATTATCAGTAAGGGTACAGAATAAAGGCATGATGTATTCAACAACATAGATGAACTTTGAAGGCATTTTTTTTAGTAATATTAGCCAGAAACAAAAGGGCAAATTCTGCATGATCTTACTAATATTAACTAACACTAATGAGTGAACTTTGTGAGTTAAAATTGAGAACACAGGTTAGCAGGAAATAAATAAGGATAATGGAAACATTTTATGATGTTACTCTGAACTATAGACCCTATTTCACATTCACTGGATTTTTTGCATGTCATCCCATTTTCAACACCTGTAATGATGACATTCATTTGTTCTTCCTCATGTAAAAGCGTTCTTATATTTGTACTTTTAATCACCAACATTGTCCACTCTAGGTTTTGCTAAATTATACAGTCCCAGTCTTCATCTCCTGTCTTTCCTTCTGGTGCATTATATGACTCTAGCTTCCCTCTTTCAACCATACTCACACTCAGCTTTGTTCAGTGATTTTATGATATTGCACTACCATCAGATATTATTGTGCTATCCATTGTTGGATCTTTACAATCAATACTGTTGAACAATTTGTACTCCCTCAGCATCAACAGACCAATCTGTATCCTTATTTATTTCCTGCTAACCTGTGTTCTCAATTCTAACTCACAAAGTTCACTCATTAGTGTTATAATTGTAATCAGCAAGCTCATAGAATTAGATTGGAGAATGTAGGTTACCAGGGGATAGAACTGTAGAGAATGGGGACCTGATGCATAAGTTGTGGAGAGTCTCTACTTAGGTTGATTATTAAAGTTTGGAAATGAGCATTGGTGATGATGGCACATTATTATTAGCATAATTAACAGCACTGAACTGTTTGTATATGTGGCTGAAGAGCAAATTTTTGGTCATGTATGTTACTAGAAGGAATACTAGAAGACAAAATCAGAGAGTGTATAACATAGTGAATCCTGTTGTGGATGATGTACTGTGGAATAGTAAAAATATAAAAATGTTCTTTCATGAGTTATAAAAATTATATAATATTATTACAAGATGTTAATAATAGGTAGAATGGGAAAATAGACTTAATGTAAATATGAATTGTAGTTAATAACAATAATTTAATATTTTTCATCAACTGTAACAAATTTACCACACTAATGCAAAGTGGCAAAATTAGGTGAGTGTATGGAAAGGTTGTATGTTTTACATGACTGTTCTCTAAACCTATAACTTCTCTAATTAAAAAAATATAATTATAAAGAATGATTACACTACATGAAACAAGACAAATACAAAATACTGCATATTGTATGATTCCATTTATGCAAAATGTAAGTATAAATAAAGTTATCAAGACAGAACTAGATTAAGATTATATAAGGCAAGAGAATGATAGAGGGATTAAGGAGCAACTCCTAAGGGTTATGAAGATTTTTGTGGAGCAATGAAAATGTTCTAAAATTGATTGTGGTGATGGACATGAACTCTGTGATTATTCTAAAAGTCATTGATTGTACGCTTTAGATGTACTGTACGGTATGTGAATATGTCTCAGTAACGCTGCTTTAAAAATATCTAGGAGTATATTTACTCAAGGAAACAAATGACTTGTACACAGCAAACCTCAAGATATGACTAAAGAAACAAGTCTGGAATAAATAGAAGAGCATTCTGTGCTCAAGGATTGGAAAATTAAATATTAAGATGTCAATTCTACCCTAAGTGATTTAAAGATTAAATTCAATCTCAAATTTACAACTTCTTCGCAGAATTAGGAAAGCTCATCATCAACTTAAATGGGAATTAAGGAATGCCAAACAGCCAAAACACCTCAAAAAAATAAATAAATAGTGAAGTTGGAGGTCTCACATCATTCATCTTAAAACACATTAAAAAGATGCTGTAATCTAAACATGGTACTGGCCCAAGAAGAGACATACAGATTTAAGGACTAAAGACGAGATTTTGTAGATAAACCCTCAAAACTCTGGCCAACTGACTTTGATAAGGGCACCAAGTCCACTCACCTGGGAAATAACAGTATATCTTCATCAACTGGACGGGAGTTGATATCCACATGCGAAAGAATAAAGGTTGGTCATTGCTTCACATCATACACGATAATGAACTCAAAATTGATAAAATACCTAAATATAAGAAATTGAATTATAAAAATCCTGAAAGAAAACAGAACAGTTTCAGGACATTGTGTTAGGTAGTGGTTTTTAAGACTTTATGCTCAAAGCATGAGCAACAAAAGAAAAATAGATAAATGAGTCCTCATCAACATTAAAAACTTTTGCATATCAATGGACTTTATAATGAATGTAAAATGACAGCACAATGGGAGAAAATATTTGGGAACTGTATATCTGATAAGAGGTTAATATCCAGAATATATAAAGAAATACTACAATTTAATGACAAAAAAAAGACAAACAACCCAATTTAAAAATGGTCAAAAAACTTGACTATCTCCAACCAATATAGACAAATGGCCAAAAGGACATGAAAAGAGTTCAATGTCATCAGATATTAGGCAAATGCAAATCAAAACCACAATAAAATATGATTGTGTCAGAGAAGATGTGGAGAAATAGGAGCACTCATTCATAATTGGTGGGAATGTAAATTGGTATCAAGGAGTTTGGTGATTCCTTGGAAAGTTAAATATAAAATTACTATATAAACTGGAAATCTCACTTCTAGAAACATGCCCCAAAGAATGGAAAGCAGGAAATCAAGCAGACTGTTGTACACCGATATTTGTAGTGGTAGTATGCCCAGTTACCAAAAGAAAGAATCCAAGTGTCCATCCACCAATTCATGGATTAACAAAATGTATATATATATATATTTTTTATATATATATATATAATATATATTATATATATAAATTGAAACGTATATATGTATATAGAGAGAATTGAATACTATTAACACATAAAAAGAAACAAAATTCTGATACATGTGACAACATGGATGAACCTTGAGACATCGTGTTGAGTTATAACTCAGATACAAAAAGATAAATATTATATGACTTCATGGTTATGAATGAATTAGAAGTAATCAGAGTCAGAAACAAGAGTATAAGTTACCAGGATCTGTGGTGGGCACAGGCAATGGAGAGTTAATGCTGAAATTTCACAAAGTTTCTATTTTGGGAGATGAAAAAGCTTTGGTAGTGGACGGTGGTAATACAACATTGTGAATGTAATTAACAAGACTGAATTATATATTTGAAGGTGGTTAAAATGAGAATTTTAGGTTGCAAATATGTTTATAGAATAAAAATTAAAAGCAATAAAAAAAGGAATCCCCAAACTTAGGACTGTAAAACACAGTGAAACCTAATTTTTAGGAAGCTCACAAATATCTCTTTGTTGCAATGTGTTTTGAAATGCATTGCTTATTTGTATATATTTTATTTTTCACAAAAAAAGAAAAAAAGTAAATTTTTGATGATAAAAAATATGTATTCCTTCCAGCCTCCAATGTTCTGGAGCACCTAGAGGGAAAAATCTGAGATGAGAGTATGGTACCCCATGACAAACTTTGGAATCTGTCCTGTAACTACTTGTTGAAGAGTGCTTTGAAAACTATTATTTTCATCCTTCTTTGCTTTGTATATATATTATGCATTAAAAAAAGTTAAAAAAAATTAAAAATCCCCAAACTAAGACTGAGGACTCATTTCGCATGTGTATCTGAGTTTACACAGTTAAACCTAATTTTTAGGAAGTTCAGAAACATCTATTAAGTGGTCATCACCCAGGCCTCACTTACTCTACTTCCTACTCTGGGGAAGTCATAAACATAAGCTAAGTGGACATACTCTGACATTCCCCTACTTTCACCTCCTTTTCTATTGTGTGTCATTCCACAACTTGGGCGAGGTGTTAAGTCTAATGAAAAGGCCTTGTCAGCCTTTAACCAGGAAAACAGGAATAAGCAGCCCCAAATGCTTATCAGAATAGGAATTCTTACAGTAGCACCCCCCCAACACACACACACACACACACACACACAAGAGGTGGCTAAAAACACACTCACACGTGTGGATTTTCTCTCTTCTCTGGCATGAAGTGGGACATGCACAGCTGCCTTCTATTGACCCTGATCTGGAGCAGTTTTCAATCACTCCAGGAAACCAACTATGATGAGACATCTCCCCTTGCTCTTTTGGGCTATGTAAGTGACAAGGAATTTTCTCTTTCTCAACTCTTCATTCTGTACAGTAAAGAAATTCTGAAAATTTCTGCTATTCCCTAAATCTGTGTTTCCATGCTGCATTGTTATAGGAACTTGCTCCACACTAATGAAAAACATGTATTCTAGGTAGTAGTACAGCTATACTAACTGTAACAAATATATCACACTAATACAAAGTGTTAATAATAGTGAGGAACTATTATTAATAATAGTTAATAATAATGGGAACTCTGTATCTTCTGCATGATGTTCCTATAGTCCTAGTATTTCTTTAATAAAAATATACCAAAGTGGTATAGGAGTCACTTACATTCACATACACACACATGCATACATAAACACACAGCCTTAGGGGGAGTAAGTATATAAATACTTTTAAATTTTAAACAAACACCTTTCAAAAAATGTTTAGTGTATACATTGAAAATCAATATTATTTAGTAATTAGAATTGATCATGGCCTTTTTTGTTCTTATTAAAGGCAATGTTAAATTTTTATTATGAGAGTATGTGTAGAAATTAAATCTAGTGTAACAATAATTTAACTCAGATTATCATTACTTCAACTACCCTGCAAAGAGGTATAATAAGTAAATAAATAGAGATTTTCTATGTTCTGCTATTCCTTTAGATTCTTCTAAATAATTTCTTATGTTTAGTACCACTGTCATGGATTTACATGGTTTTTGACATCAAAATTTTCCTCGTCAGTCATTAAAAAATATCTCAAAGGATTACTATAACTCTAAATTAATATTGGTGAGTAAAGTCAAAAGAGGCATGAAATACCTTATATTCTTCTTTTGACAAATATTTTAATAATAAGAGAAGTGATAAATTTAATAGTGTTTCTCAATTTGAAGTCTTTAATATACAATGAAACCTTGAAAACCATTTAATCAATGCCTTAAGCACTAACAATTTTGATGTTGATTATTTCCCTTCTCAAGATGAAAAAATAAACTTTTGCATTTAAACAATGAACTAAAGAGAAAATTGTATTCTAAGATTTTCATTTTATTTTATTTTTTGAATCATTAGTTTTTTTGCCTCTTAATAAATAAGTGTATTTTCTTGGAACTTATTTTACATACATCAATTATTTTAAAAATAGTTCAATAAAACAATCCATAGTTTAAAATTTTAGCACAAGTTTGGGTGAGTTTTGATAAAAACGTATGTGCCCTGTTTGGAATTTCTGTTATGCTGACCATGGTGTGTTCATATCAAATTATAGGGATGCTAAAAGTTAGGGATGAACAGTCCTGTCAACTAGAATTACATCTAAGCCATAATGTTCTCTATTAAGATTTAATGTAAAAACAGTACAAAATTGAGCTAAAATTACTACCTAGCTGGTAGAAGTGTTCCTGACCCATCGATCTTTCTTGAGTTGGTGCCTTAATTTGGACGCTTTTCCTTCTTAGGACTGTAAACTTGGAACTTATTAAATTCCCCTTTTTAAAAAGCCATTCCATTTCTGGTATATTGCATTCTGCCAGCTTGCAAACTAACAGGGATTTTTGTACTGGAGAAGTGGGATGCGGCTGCAGTTTGCAAATATCAAACATGTTGGAATGGCATTTTAAATGGTAAAGGGGAAGATTCTGGTGGAGTTGTGAGAAGCTTGATAGAGAAGGCACAGAATGATTTGAAGAGACTGTTGGTAGAAATGTGAACTCTGAAGACGCCTCTGATGAAGGTTTAGACAGAAATGATGAACATGTCATTCCAAACTGAAAGGAAGGCATTCTTTGTTTGTGGAAGGCAGAATTTGAGAGTGATAAACTTGGCTATTTGGCAGAGGAAATTTCCAGCTAAATGTGGAAAATACCGCCTGGCTGTTCTTTAAAGCTTACAGTAAAATGTGAGAGGAAAGAGATACGTTGAGAAATGATCTCTTGGGTACAAGGAAAGAAGAAATTGGTGTTCTGGAAAATTCTGGGCCTCCAGGAAGTGAGACCCCAGTGAATAGGGCTGCACTTGAGCATTGATACAAGCATGGAAATAATCAGCTATTTTACAGAACAAGTAAGAATCTGAGATTGGGTTATCCAGAAATGATTTGTGGAAAGTTCTATTATCTGATGATTCCAATGTATTGCACAGAAAATCAACAAAAGTGTTGTACGATCTGTATAAATGGGACCACTGCCAGTCTGGACAAAAAGGGACAGAAAAGGGAAATAAATGGAAGAAAAGTAACTTCATAGGCAGAACTGTGGAAGCTGAGTCCTGAAGCCAAGAAACCTCAGTCCAGGAAAGTGGACCCATTGTGTGCATGGGCATGTGGAGAGGTGAGTTTGTTCTGGAAGCAGAGGGTGAGCCTTCTGCTTTTTTCTTCAGGAAGATTTGTGCCACCTAAGGTCTCAGAGAGGGTGGAGTGCATGAACTGGGGATTGGGGTGGGGGGGACCTGGCTGCTACCTCATTTTTCTGGAGGGGTTGAGCATGTGCCCTGGAGATGGCAGAGATCCTGTGTGCTACTCCAAAGTATGGATGGGGTGAAGCTGAGAAAATGCGGTCCCCCCAGTGAGCCCCAGTTTTGCAATAAACTCAGCATTTGGAGAGAGAACAAGGCCACTGCATAGGCACATGGAAAGGGTATGACTGACGCTTCCTAAAGTTCCAAGAATAAATGACTCTCAGACTTTGAAATCTAATGGAATTTGCCTTACAGGTTCTGAACTACTTGGGTCTGGTGACCTATGTTTTCCAATTTCTCCCTATGGAAATAGAAACATGTATCTAATAACTGTCCTCCTTTGTATGTTGACAGCAGATAACTTATTCTGAGTTTTACAAATCCACAGCCAGAGAAGAATAGACCATGCCTGTTACAGACTTTGATGAAATTCTGTATTGGTTTTAACTTTATATTTGCATTGTTACTGAAATGGCTTAAGGATTTTGTGATAGAGTGAATGTATTTTGTATATGGGAAAACCATGTCTTTTAGGGTCCAGAATGTGGAATATGCTGGTTTGTAAGTATTATATACCCTAGAAAAGACATGTTTTAATCCTGATACAACCTTGTGAGAACAACCATTTCTTTAAATCCTGATTCAATGCTGTATATAGGAACATTTTTATTAGATTATATCCATGGAGATGTTATGAGCCCAATTGTGGGTGTAACCTATGATTATATGGAAATCTGACTCCACCCATTCCAAGTGGGTCTTGATAAATTTACTGGAATTATTTAAAAGAGGAAACATTTAGGAGAGTCGGAAGTGACAGAAATGAGAGAAGCCTTAGAGCTGACAGAACAGATGTAGGTGCTTGGAGAACAGTTGCTTCAGAGAACAGAGTCATGGATGTTTGAAGATGCTTGGAGACCAGCAGACATCACCGTGAGATGTTAAACAAACCAGAACCTGAAAAGAGCCAAGGGAAGCCAAGAGATGAAAGCCAGCTCTGGAGAAGTAAAGTGAAGAGCCTGCAGAGGCTGAAAGCAGTAAAGCTCAAGAGTAAGGGACCAGCAGATGCCAGCCACATGACTACCCAGCTGACAGAGGTGTTTCTGACCCACTAGCCTTTCATGAGTGAAGGTAACCTCTTGTTAGTGCCTTAATTCAGACACTTTCACTCCCTTAGAACTATAAAATTATAACTTATTAAATTCCCCTTTTAAAAAGCCATTCCATTTCTGGTATATCACATTCAGACAGCTAGCCATCTAACCTACTTGTATTTAAGTTTTATAAATTTACAGTCGACAATTTGAATCAACAGTGCAAGTTGTCTTAAACATACTTAATTTTTTCTAATAGCTGAGTCAATAACAAAAATATTTTTGTTTTAATATCTGTATCTATGTGGACAAAATGGTTTAATCTTTTTTTCAGAAATTTGACTTGACTTTCATGCAAAAACACATCAGTTTTGAAATGACACCTCCCAAGTGAAATCAATCCACTAACTCTTGTGTCACTCAATAATATTAATGTCAAACTCACAAGTATTTAGTACATTAAAATCAACTCTAAATTTATCAATATTGGCATAGAATTCATCAAAATTTTCTCATACAGTAGCTTTGCAGCCAATACACATAACACTTTCGGTTAAATTTAATATCTTCCACATATTTATTCATGCTAGGAAAATGAATCATTTTTTATAGATTTGTATCATGAAAATTTTCCATTTCTATATAATTTTGTTACCTGCAATCCTTTCTACCTAGGTTTCCCCAACCTTTAGAGCTTCAGATTTCTTCATTAATATGCGTTGTATAGCAAGAAAATAAAACTTAAATGGCATGGGCATTTTGGTCTTTAATTACTGAATACTGGCAAGCATTTCAGTTGTTTCAAGAAAATCTTTAATTGGAGATTACGACACAGTAAATCCACATGAAACTTTTCTACCACTCAAACCACAAGCATTGACAAAGAATACAAGATCAGTAGATTCTTTGTCTTCTATTTCTTTGAAAATTTTCATAGACTGATGCATAACATTTCCTTGCATATGCCAGTGATTTTAGCTACTAAAAGATATTCATGATGTTTTACATAATGTGTGCTTCAGAAAATGGGACAGAGATATTCTCAATATGATTTTAACAGTTGAACAAAATAATAAGAGAAAAAAAGTATTTTGTTTCAAAATTATAGTAAACCCAGTATTTTGACCTACCATAGTTGGAGCACTGCTGACCCATTGTGATAGAAAATAACTTTCTTAACTATCAGAAATTCATCTTCAATACATGTTAATGAGTCAGCTATCTATGGCACAAGTGCAGTAGTTTAAGCCATGAATTAACAGTAACATTTCTTTTTAAAATCAGACACAAAACCTATCGCAAGTGTTAATAGGAAGTGTTCTTTTAATTTCACACCTCACATAAAGCTAAAGAAAAATGCTTATTTTTTTAGCATTGGTGTCAAATGATCTTTGATATTATTAGAATGACTTTTTTAGACCTTAGGCAATGGCTTGAAAGTTTAATTGACATCTTTCACTTTTGCAAAATACTTTTTCTGGCATTTTCTAAAAGTAACCCATAAGTGAAATAATAATTTCCTTAAGCACTCTTCATCTAAAAATCATGTTCTATTTTGTGCAAAATTCTAAGCTGTTTTATAGCTCATAGGTAAAAATTTAAGTTCTGTTAAAAACATGTTCTAAAATATCAATGGGGGCGGGCCGCGGTGGCTCAGCGGGCAAAGTGCTTGCCTGCTATGCCGGAGGACCTCGGTTCGATTCCCGGCCCCAGCCCATGTAGCAGAGACGGAGAAACAGAATACAATAAAACAAGAAAATGTTTAAAGATGTTTCCCTTTCTTCCTTCCTTCCTTCCTTCCTTCTATCCTTCCTTCCTTCTCTCTGTCTTTCCTTTAAAAAAAAAAAAAAAAAAAAAAAAAAAAAATATCAATGGGGCATTCATTTCTGATTCCAGGAATATAATTTTATTTATTCTTTTCTGACTGTCAAGAGGAAACTTCTTCATATAAATTTATTATTTATTTCCAAAAATGTCCTTTAATAGTGTCCATTTAATTTAATTTAATTTTGTTAACCCAACAAAGGGCTTTCTTGTTGCTTTTCTCTGTCACAGAAAAACAATGCAATTTCCACTAATCATGAAATATGCAACATAAATTCTTCCAGTCCACTTTTTCATTACTGTTCGGATTAAAGTAACAGATTGTAAATCCTCACTTAGTTCTTTATCCAAGAAAAGTTTTACTTTAAATTAAAAAAATCTGACCATACTTATTTAAACTAGGAAAATAATTTAATTATTTATATAAGGCAGAGAAGCAAACCAAGGAACCCCAAGGACTGTAGCAATCCAGGGCCAGAATGCTAGAAATTTTGAGAAGAAAGAATCACTTTGCTAATGTAGTGATTTGGAATTCTTGTCTCTGAAACTGTGAGCTTATAATGCTCATTATTTAAGGAAGCCCATTGTATGGTGTCATAGCAGCTTGGCAAATTAAGACAGTGGGACATTCTAGACAACTTAATTAAGTGAGAGAGAAATATATCATCAAATACCTTAGAAACTTTTAAGAGAAAAATTCACTAACACAAGCTGAACGTATGGGAAAGTTCTCTTATATTGTTGGGTGAGAGGAGAGAAAGAGAGAGAGACTGGGAGAGAGAGAGAGTGAGTTTGTTTCAATATAGACAATATTTAAAACCTCTTAATTACTTCATACTTTGTATTTTTATCATTGAATATCAGTTCAAATTTTGTCACAATGAGAACACTTTATTAGAACAATTGTCTTCTCATTGAATTTTTTCTCTATATAGATTTCAAATAGAAAATTGAATGCAGAAAATCTGGGAAAAGTGCTCAGTTTGCCTTATTTAAGGTAAAAGCAATTTTCAAAAGTTATATCCCCAGAATTTATAAAACCCAGGTGGCTTGAATAGCTGCAATAAGCAAAGTCCTCTCTTGATAACTACTTTAACATTTACTTCATCTAGTTTGGATATTTCGCTTCTCTTCATACAATAATTGCCTGCTATTTAGGAAATGCATTGTATTCTTCCAGGGAAAATTAATTCCATTGCATTGATGAAAAGAAAATAGTTGATCAAAGATTTTATATGCTATGTGCATTCATGTAATTTTATCATCTAAACTATAGTACAACCCTATATATGAGCAATCCTATAAATGCCATCCTCACACTCTAGCCTCCTTCTTTTTACTGGAATTTTGCTTGGTCATTGTAAAGCATAGATTTTTTTCTTTTGCCTGAAAAATTTGCTTTGAGTGACTTTGTGCTAGAAAAGCAAGTTTTTCAGTTATAAGGATTAGTTTCTTTAGAAAGCTCCGTGTATGTCTATGTGTGCATGCAAACTGTTTGGTGGAGGAGTGAAGGGTTGAGAAAATTTACATATACAGGGCTTCCAATAAAATATGAGCTCCTTATATATTATTAATCTTTATAGCCTCTTGGCTACTAGAAGATTCTTTGGCATAAGTAAAGACAATAAATATGTTTTGAAAAAATAGATGATATGGAATTTTATAGATATAATGCCAAAAGAATATGATTATGTATGGACATATAACTTGTAGTTATCATAAATGATTATTTTATCCTATATACTGCTTTAGATAATTCTTAAAATTATAAATGTAATTTTTAAAATTGTATTGATTTCCTCCAAGGAAAGAAAATCTATGGTTGTGCAATAATGAATCAATTCCTATAGTTGTAACATCTAATTATAAAAGTCTATGAAAGCTCTTGGATATACAGAAGTCCAAGTGAATTTAAGAGAAGCAAAATAGATTAGCATCCCTTTATATAAGATAAATTTCTACAAAGGAGCTTAACTTCTGTACATCTTATAAGTTGTGAATCAACATTATCAAGAAAACAAATATTTCAAGTCTGCAATGACATAAAAGAGAATAAACCTAAAAGAGAATATGAAATTATCATGAACTACTAAATTAAAAAGTCAATTTATGGCAATAGATAGATAAATAACCCAGACCCAACAAGAAAGAATGAGGTTTCAGTTTTCCCAATTAAGAAAAGAAGTAAAAATAGTACAATATACACATAGATAATAATAATTGTGAAGCTGATTAATTTTAGTTACTTCAATACAATATTGATTAGAAGAAGGCAATTTTTGTAAATATTCTTTAAAAACATGATATTACATGTACATTTTAAAACAAGTATATGCATTTTTATTAAAACTTCTAAAGGCAGCAGTATTAGTTTAGGGCATAGAGGATAACTGTTCAACTTAAATATTGGCAGCTACATCACTTAGTAAGTATATAATATTTGAAGCATATTATTAATATTGAATTACCTAGAAAATTACTTCCTAATAAGGACAATGCATTTCCAAATTATTAAAAGAAGCTATAGGACAACTCATTGAGTTTCTTTAAATTATAAGGCATTATTATTTATAAAACTATAAAAATTTCATATTTGGACTACAAAGGTGTACAGATGAAATTCAAAAAACAAAATTAGTCTTTTATGGTACTGAAGCAAATACCTGCAGTTATTCAACCAAACCCAATCAGCAACTGCAGAAAAAATGCTCAATTAATAGCCTGAAATACATTCAGTTTGCGAAAGAAATGAGATTATCTTACACATTTGTCAAAATGTGAACATTTCTTGGGAAAAATAACTGTAGCATTATAAAGCTATATGGAATTTTGAAATTAAGTGCATTTGACAGAACTTTTCCTCTGTGTATCTATTGACTGCTTGTTGACCTGAGTGATGATTAATAGATTACTAATAAATTTGAAATTAGAGATAAAATATAACTGGTGAGCTGGTTTTCCTGTGTGTTTCAATTCTTACACTGCATACTTTGAAAAAAACAAATGGTTGATTAACAATTAATTGAGTTGTACAATTTGAGTTGATGTACTTTAAACCTATCTACATTTCTTTAAAGATGATTACAATAAGCACTATACCATATGGAGCCATATATATGTATGTGCATATATACATATATACATGTATGTATAGATATATACATATGTCCATATATGTGTGTGCATATATACATATATACATAAAATGTATACACACTTATATTATGCATTATTTTTTCTACGTCTCATAAATCTTTTGCATGCCCCACAGAAGGAGAGGGAGAGAGAGAGTGTAAGGTTTATAGAAACGTGGCATGCTTTCTCCATTTTCACAGTAAATATTCTACTCTCACTAATTCCAATCAACTCCCCACACTGCTTACTGAGAACTTCTATTAACATGTCTCATCATATGTAGCCCAGCATGATATCAGAGTGGTTTTATGATAAAATTGAAATGTCTTCACACTCCTGCTCAGTTTAACCAGTTTAGCCTAAAACATTCCTTTCATTTATTTATACTGTTTACTTTGGTTATCACATACAATTTATCCAACTTGTTTAATATATTTGACTTTCCTCTTTATTATCAGCTTTTACTAGGAGTTTTCCTTGAAAGAAAGAGAAGAGGTTTTCTCTCCACCCTTCTTCAATTCTCCTGAGCAGCTCCTACATTTCTTCTGTCTCACACCTTTCGAGGGAATTTCCTGATGACCTATGCATTAGCTATGTTCCCTCTTTTTACACTATGTTAGCAACATTTAAAATTTTTATATACAAATATAGCAAAGGGAACAAAGTCCATTAAGTTAAGTAAATTTAGTATATCTTTTTTTTTTTTTTTATTTTTTTATTATTTTTTTAAAGACAGAGAGAAGGAAGGAAGGATAGAAGGAAGGAAGGAAGGAAGAAAGGGAAACATCTTTAAACATTTTCTTGTTTTATTGTATTTTGTTTTTTTGTTTTTGTTACATGGGCTGGGGCCGGGAATCGAACCGAGGTCCTCCGGCATAGCAGGCAAGCACTTTGCCCGCTGAGCCACCGCGGCCCGCCCAATTTAGTATATCTTAATAAAGCATAAATAATACAAAACAAAAATAAAACATTTAGTTCCAGTTTATGCCACAGCACATGAAGGGCTTGGAAGTTGTCGCTCCCATCCTTACTGCAAGGAAATGTGAACAACCTTAAAATAAAGAAGTCTTCTTAGATTCGTCGGTGAATAGAAGTTATAGTGCAAACTACCACCAGAAAACTGGAGAGATAATCAGATAGAGAATCCCAGCTAACTGGGAGAATAATTCATCACTGTAGTCAGCATTATGTAGAAATCCTTAAAGGGGCAGAGGAAATTTTAGCCTGTGGCCTCTACAGCTACAGCAAAGATTTAATACAACCAACTCCTAGTCACAAAGCCTCACACTAAAACTTATTTGCCTCAGCTGCTTTTAACTAATATAGCTTATCTGATTTCAACAAAATTACAAGATATGCTAAAAAAAATAAACAAAATTTTAAAAAATGTTCCGATGGGACAGGGCAAGGGTCAAAATCAGACTTATTTATGGCAGAGGTTATGGAATTATCAAGTGGAAAATTTAAAAAACTATGATTTGTATGATAAAACTTTAATGGGAAAATTGGACAGCATGAAAAGATAGATGGGTAATGTACCACTGAGACGAAACTGCATAGAAAATATCAAAAGGTAATGCTAGAAATGACTGTGAAAGGATCATCAGGAGACTGGACCTAGCCAAGGAAAGAGTCACTGAGCTTCAAGATTTGTAAATAGAAACTTCCCAAATCACAAGAAGAGAGAAAAAGGACTGAAAAAATGGAACAGAATATCCAAAAATGATGGGGCAATTACAAAAGGTGTAATATATTTGTGATGGTTAGATTCTGGTGTCAGTGTGGCCAAATGATTGTGCAAAGTTGTCTGGTCAGGCGAGCATTGGCTTGACTTGCTGCAAGGGTATTTATGGCTGGTTGGTAAACCAGATTAAATTATCAGTCAGTTGATTGCATCTATGTCTGATTACACCTGTGATTAACTAAGGTGTATCTTCCAAAATAAGATAATACAATCAGTTGAAGGCATTTAAGAAGAAGAATAACTCTTTCACTGCTTCTTCAGTCAGTGAGACTCTCCTGCAAAATTCATCCAAATCTTCATCGGAGCCACCAACTTCACTGCCTGCCCTGTGGATTTCAGACTCTTCCATTCCCATGGTTGCATGAGATACCTTTATAAATCTCATATTTGAAAATCTCTCCTGTTAGTACCATTTCTCTAGAGAACCCAGACTAACACATCTTGTAACAGGAATGGTTCTTGAGAAACGGAATCTTAAAAATGGGATTTTGCAATTGATTTTCTAATCTGATAAAACTCAGAGGCACTAATGACTCTGTTTCCGATAATCAGGATGTTACTGACAATCTATGTGATGACTTGGTGACAATCTATGTGATGACAAAATATCACCATTAGATTCTGCTAATTCTCCAGTCTCCCCAAAGTCTTCCTTTCAACTTCCAGTTAATGAGATTAACCCTTCAGTGCCTGCTAACCCTGTAACAATCACCCCTGAGGGAACAGCCCTCACTCCTCTGTTTCATCAGATGAAACTGCAACAGAATACCCTGAGATAATTGGCCTCAAAGACACTTCTAATTTTTTTTTTCATGAACCAAACTCACCAAGACTTTTTCTTCAAAACCTATAACTAGATTGAAATCCAAACAGATCCTGAAAGGTGAGGTAGAAAGTGTGAGTCATGAGGTGGTATGCTTTACTCAAAAAGAGCTACATCAGTTTTCCAGTCTATATAGATAGAAATCAAGGGAATATGTGTGGGAATGGATATTAAGGGGTTGGGATAATGTTGAAGGAATATAAAGCTGAATTTATTGATATGGGTCTACTAAGCAGAGATTCTGTATTTAATATTGTAGCTTTAGGGGTTAGAAAGGGCATTAATAGTTTGTTCAGGTGGTTGGCTGAAGCATGGAACCAAAAGTAGCCAACATTACCTGAGGTTAAAATGCCAGAACTGCCCTGGTATAATGTAGATGAGGAGATCCAGAGGCATAGAGAGATTGGAATGTTAAAGTGGATTTATCATAGAAAACCTGCTCACATATCTCAGGAATGTCCAGAGGGCAGAACTTTCTCCATAACCTGGAGATATATATTTGTGAGCCTATCTCCATCATCCCTGAAAAGCTCTGTAGTTGCTCTTCTCTGTAGGTCAGATATTACTATGGGAACTGCTGGCACTGAGCTGGAATCCTTAAATAAATTGGGGATGATCAGATTCTGAATTGTCAGAAGACATGTGGCAGAAGTTAATCACTATAGACAAGATGGGCATGACTACCACAATGGACAGCAGAATCAAAGCAGCAGTGAAAATAATCTGACTCACAGAGATGTGTGCCATTGGCTAGCGGATCAGGGGTTACCTAGAAATAAAAGAGATGGGCAGTCTACTAAATTCTTATTTAAAATGTATAAGCAGAAAAATTCTAGGTCAAATGAACAGAAGTCTAACTTGAATTACAAAACAGTGAGTCATGGCCCTTAAACAATTCCCAGACTTGAGACAGTTTGCAGATTCAGAGCCCCTCAAATGAGGGGAGGGTGAGTACCCTTGTGGAAGGACCTTTTACACTGCCCAAAATTTACACTATTAACCTTCCTCCCAGCCTTTGCCAAGGAGACCTACAGCCTTTTACCAGGGTGACTGTGCAGTGGGGAAAAGAAAATGATAAATTATTTTGGGGATTATTTACTGGACATGGGCTCAGAAATGACACTAATTCCAGGAGACCCAAAACATCACACTGGTCCATCAGTCAGAGTAGGGGAATATGGAGGTCAGATGGTTGATGGAATTTTAGTTCAGGTCTATCACACAGTGGGTCCAGTGGGTTCTGAGACCCATACTGTGATCATTTCTCCAGTTCCAGAATGCATAATTGGAATCAACATGCTCAGCAACTGGCAGAACCCCCACATTGGATCTCTGACTCAAGGAGTGAGGACTATTAAGGTAGGAAAGACTAAGTAAAAGTTCCTAGAATTTCTTCCACCTAGCAAAATACTGAATCAGAAGCAAGACCATATTCCTGGAGAGAGTGCAGAGATTGGTGCCACTCTTGCAGACTTGAAGCATTCAGGGGTGGTAAGTACCACCACATCCCTATTCAAGTCTCTTATTTGTTCTGTGCAGAAAACAGACAGGTCTTGGAGGATGACAGTGTATTATCATCAACTTAACCAGGTGGTGACTACAATTGCAGCTCCTGTTCCAGATGCGGTATCATTGCTTACACAAATCAACACATTGCTGGTGGTATCACTACTTACACAAATCAACACCTGGTATGCAACTATTTATATGGCAAATGTTTTTTTTTTTTTTTTTTTCCTCCATAGGTCCGACAAAAACAGTTTGCTTTCAACTGACAAGGCCAGCAGTATATTTTCATTGTCCTGCCTCAGGGGCATTTCAGCTCTCCAGCCCTATATCACAATTTTGTTCTCAGGGACTTTGATTGTTTCTCCCACAAGACATCATACTTGTCCATTATATTGATGATATCATGCTGATAGGACCTAGTGGGTAAGAAGTAGCAAATGCTCTAGACTTACTGGTAAGGCACTTTATGTCAGCAGATAGGAGATAAATAAAAGGGTTCCACCTCAGTGAAATTACTAGGTGTCCAATGGTGTAGAGCACATCAAAATAACACTTTTAAGGTGAATTATAAGATATTGCTTATGATCCCTCTTATAACCAAAAATGAAGCACAATGCCAAGTTGGTCTGTTTAGATTTGGAGGACAACATAGTCCTCCTTTGACTGTGCTATTATGGCCCATTTACTGAATGACTGTAAAAACCTGCTAATTTTGAGTGGAGACCTGAGCAAGAGGAGGCTCTGTGACATGTCCAGACTCCTGTGCAAGCTGCTCTGCCACTTGGGCCATATGATCCGCCAATCCAATGGTGTCAAAAGTGTCGGTGGCAGATAAGGAAACTGCCTGGAGGCCCTAAAAGGAGAATCATCATGCAGACCCTTAAGATTTTGGAGCACAGCCCTTACCACTTGCTGAGGATATCTACTCTCTTTTTGAGAAACAGCTTTTAGCCTACTACTGGGCCTTTGTGGAGACTAAATGCTTAACTATGGGCCACTAAGTTATCATGAGACCTAGTTGCCTATCATGAGCTGGGTGCTGTTGGGCCCACCAAGCCATAAAGTCAGTCATACACAGCAGTACACCATCATAAAATGGAAATGGTATATTATAAATAGCTTTCAAGCATGTCCTGAAAGCACAAGTAAGAAAAACGAATAAGTAACCCAAATGCCCATGCTCCCCACTCCTGCCACATTACCTTCTCTTTCCCTGACCAGAATTATGGCCTTTTGGGAAGTTCCTTACACTCAATTGGCTGAGGAAGAGAAAACTTGGGCCTGGTTTACAGATGGTTCTGGATTATATGCAGCTGTAGCATTACAAGCCCTTTCTGGGATGTCCTTAAAGGACAGTGGTGGGGGAAAATCCTCCCAGTGGGCAAAGCTTTGAGAAGTGCACCTGGTTGTTCATTTTCCTTGGAAGTATAACTGGCCAGAGGTGCAGTAGTATACTGAATCATGGGCTGTTGCTAATAGTTTGGTTGAATGGTCAGGAACATGAAAGGAGCATGATTGGAAGGAGCATGTTTGAAAAATTATTGACAAAGAGGTCTTGGGAAGAGGTATGTGGCAGACCTTTTTGTGTGAAAAAGAACATGAGGATATTTTTGTCCCATGTGTATGCTAACCAGAGGAAAACTTCAGCAGATGAAGGTTAAAAAAAATCAAGTGGATAAGATGACTGACCCTATGGATACAAGTCATCCTTTTCCTTAGCCACTTCTACCATTGCTCAAACGGTCCATGAACAAAGTCAGCATGCCAGTAGGGATGGAGGTTCTGCATTGACTCAGCAACATGGACTTAACAGATACCAAGTTTGACTTGGCCGTGGCCACTGCTGAGTGTGCAGTCTGCCAGCAGCAGGACCCACTCAGTCCACTATATGGCACCATTCCCCAAGGTGATCAGACTGGTGACAGGTTGATTACACTGGACCACTTCCATCATGGGAGGGATAGCAATTTGTTCTAAACTAGAATAGACACATACTTTGGATAAGGGTTTGAATTCCCTGTATGCAACACTTCTACAAAAACTACTATCTATGGACTTACAGAATGCCTCATTCACCAACATGGTATTCCACACAGCATTTCCCCTGACCAAGAATCCACTTCACACACACACAAAAGTGCAGGAATGGGCACATGCTTATGGAATTCTCTGGTCTAACCCTACTCCCATCATCCAGAGGCAGCTATGTTGATAAATCAGTGGAATGGCCTTTTGAAGACCCAATTACAATGCCAAATTAGGAGACAATACCTTGCAGGGCTGGGGAAATGTTCTCCAGAAGGCTGTATGTACTCTGAATCAGTATCAGCTCTATGGTGCTATTTCTCCCATAGCCAGGATACACAGGTCCAGGAATCAAGGGATGGAAATGGGAGTGTTACTACTCACTTTCACCCCTGTTGGTCCATGAGGAAAATTTTTGTTTCCTCTTCCTGAAACCTGAAGCTCTGCTGGTCTGCAGGTCTTAGTTCCAAAAGGAGATGTGCTCCTACCTGGAGACACAACATAACTTCCCTTGAACTGGAAGTTAAAACTGCCACCTGGCCAGTGGGCTTCTCATGCCACTGAATCAACAGGCACAAAAGGGGACTATCAAGGAGAAATAGGACTGTTCTGTCTGGGGTGATTGCTCCTGACTATCAAGGGGAAATAGGACAGCAGATAAACAATGGAGATGAATAAGGGCTTTCCTGTAATACAGGAGATTCTATTGGGCATCTCTTAGTACTACCATGTCCTATGATTAAAGGCAATGGGAAACTACAGCATCCAAATCCAGGCAGGACTACCAATGGCCCAAAAACTTTAGGAATGAAGGCTTGGTTCACCCCACCTGGCAAAGAACCATGGCCAGCTGAATGCCTTTCTGAGGGTGAAGGAAACATAGAATGGGAGTAAAAGAAAGTAACGACAAACATGAACTATAACCACATGACCAGTCACAAAAATGAGAACTGTGATTGTATAACTAATTCCTCCCTGTTTTGTTATGAACATTTTTGCATTTGTACATAAGCAAATATCTTGTTTTCCTTTTGTCATGTGGCATAATTTGGATTGTTTAGTTGTGTTATTTAAGTCATAGGATATGAAGTTTTTTGTTTGTTTGTTTTTTGCATGGGCAGGCACCAAAATCAAACCCAGGTCTCCAGCATGGCAGGCAAGAACTCTGCCTGCTGAGCCACCGTGTCCCTCCCAGTATATGAAGTTTAAAACTCAATGTTACCTAAGGTGTTCTGTAGAGATGTAGTGCCTTTCCAGTTGTATGCAAGGCAATTGAGTATTGTGACGCAAAACATATGTCTCTTATTGTATTCTATTGGAAATTAACTGGGTTTCAAGGTGTTATGAATAGCTGTGAAGTTGACAAGGGGTGAACAGTGATGGTTAGGTTCTAGTGTCACCTTGGTCAAGTGATAATACCCAGTTGTCTGATTAGGCAAGCACTGGCCTGACCATTATTGTGAGGATATTTCCTGGTTGGTTGATAAACAGGAAGGCTGGTATACTAAATCATCAATCAGTCAGTTGCATCTATGGCTGAATACATCAGCGATCAATTAAGACATGTCTCGCACCAATGAGAAAATCCAATCAGCTGAAGACCTTTAAGGAAGAAGAGAGTCTTTCACTGTTTGTTCAGTCAGCAAGCCTCGCCTGTGGAGTTCCTCCAGACCCTTCATCTGAGCCACCAGCTTCAGCTTCACACTTGTCGTATGGATTTTGAATTCTTCCATTCCCATGGTTGCATGAGAACAATTCTAATGTTGTAAATCTCAGATTTACAACAATCACTTCTGTTGGTTCTGATTCTCTAGAGAACCTGACTAGTACAATATGCAATGAGAATACCAAAAGGAGAAGAAATAGAGAAAGGAACAGAAGAAATATTTAAAGTATAATAATGGCTGATCATTTTCAAAAAATACTGACACCAGTCCCTATATCCAGGTCACCTGAAAAACATCAAGCAAGATATCTATACTCCCACCCCCGAAAAAATATTAAGTTATACCTGTGCATGTCATATGAAAACTGCACAAAATAAAAAACAAAAGAAAATCTTGAAAGATGCTAGAGATGAGAGATGAGAAACACCTTATCTTCAAAGGAAGAGCCTTAAGAACTATGTCAGACTTCACTTCAGAAACCACACAAGAATTGGGTGGAATGAAATATTTTAAGTCTATATAGAAAAAATAACAACTCAATATCCAGGGAATTTATCCTTCAAATGTGAAGAAGATATAAAAAATTTTCTCAGAAAAGCAAAAGTTGTTGCCAGCAGACACGATTTGCAAGAAATGTTAGAAGAAATTCTTCAAAGAGATGCAAACCATACAGCTAAGTCAGTAATTTGGATCTACATAAAGAAAGGAAGAGCATTTGAGAAAGGAAGAACATAAAGCCTTTTAAATTGTTTATTCTTAATTGATTTAACAAATAATAATCAGTTCAAAGTAATAGCAAAATGTATTGGATGATTGCAACTTATGGGTAAGTTAAGCATATTGACAGCATGTTAAAAGTACAGGGATGAAGAATCAGAAATACTCTATTATAAGGTAAATGCTCTCCCCAGGAAGTGGATGTCTTTTCTTGTAAATGTATATTGAACACTCTAGGACAATCTCTAAAGGAATAACAACTACTACCCTACTACCACTATTATCTATAAATATTAATAGCTATGGCTATTATTATTATATTGTTATTGTACATTTATATATTAATAGAATTATAATAGTTATAATTAATAATTAATGTAAAAGATATATAATTAAAATATAAGTTGACAGAATATTGACTCATAAAATACTCCATACAAAACAAAGGAAAAAATATGGGAAGACAAAAAAAAAGAAACAACAAGGGCAGCAAATAGAAAACAGTTAAAAATATGGTGTATATTAATCTAATTACATCAATAAGCACTTTAAATGTGAAAGATCTGAATATGCTCATTAAAATAAAGAGACTATCAGAGTGGATATAAAAAATGAAATTCAAATATATGTTGTCCACAAAAATAAACACTTAGAATATAAAGACACAGGTAGACTAAAAAAATAAAGGCATGGAGAAGACATACCATGCTAACACTAATCAAAATGAAGCTGGTATAGCTATACTAATTTAAGAAAAATTACCATTTAGTGCAAGAAAAATTATTAGTGATAAAGAGAGCCATTATATAATGATAAAGGGGCCAATTCTACAGAAATCTCAACAATCCTGAATACACATGTGCCTAACAACAGAGCATAGAAAAGTGTTACTCAAAAAAAAATAGAAAAATTCAAGAGGAAATAAGTCAATGCACTTTTATATCTGGAGTCTTTCATGCCCTTGTCAGTAATTGACAGATCTAGCAAGCATAAAATGAAAAAAGAGCTCACCAAGTTTGATATAAACCAGGAAATATTATGTGATTATTAAAAAGATAAGAGCTGCCTCAGATGACTTGGAGAAGTTTCTAGAAATTATTTCTGGGTGAAAATAAAAAACCTCAGTATACAGTGACTAACACGCTCCTGCTTTTCTTAAGCACTGAAAAATTTTGATGCATATGTGGGTCTATATGAATACAAACCTCTATAGAGTTATGACAATGAAGGAAATGTAGTTGATACACATTATTTCTAGATACTGCCAGGGGAACAAGAGGAAGAAAGTGGCTAGGCGAAAACCAACCAAAAAAAATGTAAAAAGATAAGTGAAAAAAATAAAAATATGAATTTTTTCTTCATAAATCCAAATAAAAGAAATAGTTTTAACCATGTCCACTCTAATGATTATTCATTAGTTCCTGGAAGTATGCTTCAAAATTCCCATTTATCTTCAACCAATTTCTATCAGGGGTATGACATTCTTTTTCTAATTTAATAAATGAATAAATGGAAGTCATGACACTTCATTGGCTTGCTCAAGTTCACGTACTTAGAAAGTGATATATCTGAAAATTAAGACCAAGCAGCATGACTATGGTCTATTATTACATTGGTACAATGCTGTACCAATATATCAAAATATAAAACAAGTTGGTAAATGCTAAAAGGAAAATTACTTTTAAAAAACAGTAAATAGGTTATAATTTTTTCTCAAAGGAAAATCAATTTTGTTTTGAAAGAATTTGAATGAACATATTCTGTTCTGCAGTTTTGTCCCAATTCCATAAAAGGATCATTCCTAAATGTTGCATTATGTAGTATGGGCATGCAAAAAAGTTAAGTGTGGCTATTTTGCAGGCTCAGCATATTTTGTACAACTAGTGTTCTAGTTTGCTAGCTGCCAGAATGCAATACACCAGAAGCAGAATGGCTTTTAAAAGGAGAATTTAATGAGTTGCTAGTTTACAGATCTAAGGCCAAGAAAATGTCCCAATTAAAGCAAATGCATAGAAATGTCCAGTCAAAGGCATCCAGGAAAGATATCTTGATTCAAGAAGGTCGATGAAATTCAGGATCTCTCTCAAGTAAGAACAAACATGGCAAACAGGATCAGGGTTTCTCTCTCATCTGGAAAGGCATGTGGCGAACATGGCATCATCTGTTAGCTTTCTCTCTTGGCTTCCCTTCACAAAGCCCCCCAGAGGCACTTTCCTTCTTCATTTCCAAAGGTAGCTGCCTGATGGACTCTGCTTCTCGTGGCTATGTCGTTCTACTCTCTCCAAATCTCCCACTTTCTGCAAAATGTTTCATCTCTTAAAGGATTCCCATAAACTGATCAAGACTCACCTGAATGGGTGGAGACATGCCTTCACCCAATCCAGTTTAACAACCACTCTTAATTGAGTCACAGCTACAGGGAGATGATCTAATTATAGTCTCAAACATAGAGTACTGAATAGGGATTAGAAGAAATGGCTGCCTTTATAAAGTGGGATTTGGATTAAAACATGGCGTTTCTAGGGTACATACATCCTTTCAAGCCAGCACAACTAGTGAGGAAGACAGCTTTATTTCTTTCAGTGTCATCTGTGTGCTATTAATTTGATTCCTCAGGGGTGCCATTTTAAATGAGTAAGATATGTGCTCCCAGCCATATTATTGTTTTTGACAGCACATCATATTCTTGCCTTTGAGGAACTTGAAAGAATTGAACATACGCTGTCTCTGACTTTTAGCTATAGTTTTTTTCTGCTCTTTCATGTTCCCATGACAGTCTAAGGTCTTCAGCATTTAACTGAGAATTCCATTGTTCAAGAGGGAATATTCATATAATGCCTTAGTATTTTGCTTGATTTTTTTAGCATCAATTTACGTGAAATTTAAGTAGTGGCTGAGATATCACATTATGTAGTAAGTCCTGTCCTTACATATTTGGATTAAAATGAACATGCTTCACAAGTTTGTTTATTTAGAAGAGTAAGATGACTCATTTCCTGAAGATTTTTAAGAATAGAATAGATTCATATTTGATCCAAAAAAACATAGTAAAAAATGTTAACAAAGTAATATTAATGGTCCATTGAAATTTTTGCATTTTATGCAAATGCTGTTAAAATGCTCTTTTATTTTAAAGAATTCTCTTTAAGTTATGACTTAATAACAAGAAGAAATTCTTTGTAAGAATATTTGTTTGCTCATGGAAACCCAAGACCACCACTTCCATAAGTAAATAGTAAAACAGTTTAATCTTCTAAAGTCAGTATACTTACATTTGACATGGCAATGCTTGACAGGAAATATTTCATGGGCAAAACTCTGGGTAGCAGAGCTATTCATATTTCCTCTTCAGTGAAATGTAACTAGTGATATTAAATAGCCAAAGACTAATTTTAAGTAGAGGGAACTAATCCACACATTTAACAGCATCATTATAAATAATTTGTCTTATACTGTGATAGAGAGCAAAATATACTTCTATTTCTCTAATAGAGTGCAATATATACTCCTATACCTGAAAGATAATCAAGAATGACAGAAAAAAAAGTGTCATTTCTCTACAAATACACTCCTGTATGTGTGCAGTTCAGGCAAAATATTATTAATCTTATATGAAATTATTGGATACAGCTGCAGTAAACATATTCAGTAATTATGACTTTAAAATACTTTTTTACATGGGATGATGACTACTGTATTAACAATATAAATATAAGAAAGGACTTCTATGAATAACAAATGTTTATCACTGTTACAGTAGTGATGGCTTGGGCAATATGAGAAATAGGGTGGTATATAGGAAAAAAACAACTAATGCAAACTGTGGACTCTAGATAACAGTAATATTGTAATTCCTTTCACCAATTGTAGCAGAGATACCATATGAAGGCTAAGTGTCCATAATAGGGGATATATAATGGATATAGGAATTTCCTTTTTGGAGCAATTTGTGCACTATAACATGTTTTTAAAAAGAACTTCAAAACAAAACAAAATAAAGGAAATATATTAAAACTTTTTTTCCCCAAAGCTCATTGTATGACATAGTATTTTTGGCAAAATCTCTGCTAATACTGTCATATATACAGTGACATTACATGAAGCAATTGGCTTGGGTTATTCTTTCATGCTGGGCTGAAAACAGCCCCACAGGCTCAAAAACCATGTGGATCAAAACTAGCATGGTTGAATTATTGAACATAATACATTATACTAAAATCAGATAGAGAAAATATGTAGCTAATAAAATGCAAGTTTTTATATTTTAAGAGAAGTTATATAAAAATTATTCAGATGCAGAATATATTTAAAAATTTACCTTTAATATAAGTGTCTAGTCTATGCTTAAAAGTCAGTGACATTAGAGTGGTTAATAGTTACTTTGAAAAGCAATGTCATGGTTAGGGACACATGTCAACTTGGCCAAGTTGTGGTCCCTGTTTATCTGATTGGGCAAGCGCTGGCCTGTCTGTTGCAATGAGGACATTTCATAGGATTAGGTCATGATCACGTCAGCTGCATCCACAGCTGATTCCATTTGTAATCAGCCATAGGGGAATGTCTTCTGCAATTAGTGATGCTAAATCTAATCATGGGAAGCCTTTGAAGGAGGACTCAGAGGAGACAGGTTTCATTCCTGCTTTGGCTGGTGAGCCTCTCCTGTGGAGTTCATCTAGGCCATCCATTGGAGTCATCGGCTTCACAGCCTGCCCTGTGGATTTTGGACTCTGTGTTCCTGTGGTCACTTGAGACACTTTTATAAATTTTATATTTGCAAGTGTTTCCTCTTGATTCTGTTTCTCTAGAGAACCCAAACTAATACATCTTGGTACCAGGAGTGGTTCTTAAGAAACAGAATCTTAAAAATCGGTTTTTATGAATGGTTTTCTACTCTGTCTGGACTCAGAGACACTAAGGACTCTGATTTCCATAATCAGAATGACACTCCCAATCCATGGAGTGAGTTGGCAAAGGAGATAGTCAAAATATCATCATTCGATTCTCCTAATGCTTCGCTTGTATGAAGCCAGATTCTGGGGTATAATGTTTTTGACACCTTTACAGAGTTTTGTAGAAATAAGAGTTATAGAGATGTTGATTGACTGTTGTTAGATACACTGTCTACATTAAGGGGTGAAAGGGATGGGCTTAAGGCTTCAAACGAGAAGCTTAAGCGCCGTCTGAAAGATGTAGACGTTTCTATGAGTATCCTGAAGGAAAATTTTATTTCCTGTAGCCATAGACTTGAGCTCTCTGAAAATCAGACTCAGAATCTTATTGTTAGAGTAGCAACTTTACAATGTAAACTGAAATCTCAGGCTTGCATGGTGTCTGCCCTTAAAGTGAGGGCATTGATTGGAAAGGAGGGGTACCCTGAAAAATGGGATGGTGACACATGGATTGATAATGATGTTGGGGGTGAGGTTGAAACCCTAGACCATGCTGAGCCTTCTCTAAATAACCTTGCAATGGTCTGCCATGAGGACATAGCTGCCCCACCTCCAGCCTGTCTTGAGGAATTGGCCACCCAACCTCCTCCTGAAGGGATTAGCCCTAGAGTGATTAATCCTGTTTCACCAGATGAAACTGCAAATGAAGGCCCTGAAACAAATGGCTTGGAAGATATTTCTAATTCTTTTCATGACCCATACCCACAACCCCTCATTTCTTCTAGACCTATAACTAGACTAAAGTCCCAAAGGCCCCTAAAGGTGAGGTACAAAGTATCACACATGAGGAAGTATGTTATACGCCAAAAGCACTGTGTGAGTTTTCCAATTTATATAGACAGAAATCAGGGGAATATGTGTGGCAATGGATTTTAAGAGTGTGGGATAATGGTGGGAGGAATATAAGGCTGGATCAGGCTGAATTTATTGATATGGGCCCACTAAGCAGACTTTCTGCATTCAATGTTATAGCTCGAGTGGTTAGAAAAGGTGTTAACAGCTTGTTTGTGTGGTTGGTTGAAACATAGATCAAAAGGTGACCAACATTACCTGAGGTTGAAATGCCAGAACTGCCCTGGTATAATGTAGATGAGGGGATCCAGAAGCTTAGAGAGATTGGGATGTTAGAGTGGATTTATCATGCAAAGCCTGATCTTACACCCCAGGAATGTCCAGAGGATGCACCATTTGCCAGAATAGTGAGAAATAAATTTGTGAGACTAGCACCATCATCCCTCAAGAGCTCTGTGGTGTCACTTCTCTGTAGGTCAGATTACTGTAGGAACTGCTGTCACTGAGCTGGAATCCTTAAACACAATGGGGATGATGGGATCCCGAGTTGGCTGAAGCCAGGTGGCAGCACTTAATCACCAAAGACAGGGTAGACGTGGCTATTATAATAGACAACAAACTCAAAGAAGGCATCAAAATCATATGACACGCAGAGATTTGTGGCATTGGCTAGTAAATCATGGAGTGCCTAGAAATACAATAGAAGGGCAGTCTACTAAATTCTTGTTGGAGCTGTATAAACAAAAGAGTTCTAGTTCAAGGGAATAGAAGTCTAACCTGAATTACAAAAACACAGAGTCACAGCCCCTTAATCAATTTCCAGACTTGAAACAGTTTATAGACCCTGAGCCCCTTGAATGAAGGGGAGGCCAGGTCCCTATGGGGGAGAAAACTGTTACACTGCCACAAATTTATACTGTTAATCTTCCTCTAAGTCTTCCCCAAGGAGACCGACAGCATTTTACCAGGGTAACTATGCATTGGGGAAAAGGAAATGATCAGATATTTCGAGGATTATTAGACACTGGTTCAGAAGTGACATTAATTCCAGGGGACCCAAAACGTCACTCTGGACCACTGGTCAGAGTGGGGGCTTGTGGAGGCCAGGTGATCAATGGAGTTTTAGCTCAGGTCTGCCTCACAGTGGGTCCAGTGGGCCCCCGGACCCATCCTGTAGTTATTTCCCCAGTTCTGGAATGTATAATTGGCATAGACATACTGAGCAAGTGGCAGAATCCCCACGTTGGTTCCTAACTCATTCAGTGAGGGCTATTATGGTGGGAAAGGCCAAGTGGAAGCCACTAGAACTGCCCCTACCAAGAAAAATAGTAAATCAGAAGTAATACCATATTTCTGGAGGGATTGCAGAGATTACTGCCACTCTTAAGGACTTGAAAGATGCAGGGGTGGTGATTCACACCACATCCCCATTCAACTCTCCTATTTGGCCTGTGCAGAAAACAGATGGGTCTTGGAGAATGCCAGTGGAGTATCGTAAGCTCAACCAGGTGGTAACTCCAATTGCAGCTGCTGTTCCAGATGTAGTATCATTACTTGAGCAAATCAATACATCCCCTGGTACCTGGTATGCAGCTATTGATCTGGCAAATGCTTTTTCTCAATAGCTATTAGTAAGGACCACCAGAAACAGTTTGCTTTCAGCTGGCAAGGTCAGCAATGTACTTTCACTGTCCTACCTCAGGGGTATATCAACTCTCCAGCCCTATATCATAATCTTGTTCGCAGAGACCTTGATCATTTCTGCCTCCCACAGGACATCACACTGGTCCATTATATTGATGATATCATGTTGATTGGACCTACTGAGCAAGAAGTAGCAGCTACTCTAGACTTACTGGTAAGGCATTTGTGTGTCAGAGGACAGGAGATAAATCCAACAAAAATACAGGGGCCTTCCACCTCAGTAAAATTTCTAGGTGCCCAGTGGTGTGGGGCATGTCGAGATATCCCTTCTAAGGTAAAGGATAAGTTGCTGCATCTGGCCCCTCCCACAACCAAAAAAGAGGCACAATGCCTAGTTGGTCTTTTTGGATTTTGGCGACAACATATTCCTCATTTGGGTGTGCTACTCTGGCCCATTTATCAAGTGACCAGAAAAGCTGCTAATTTTGAGTGGGGACCTGAATAAGAGGAGGCTCTGCGACAGGTCCAGGCTGCTGTACAAGCTTCTCTGCCACTTGGGCCATATGATCCAGCCAATCCAATGGTGCTGGAAGTGTCAGTGGCAAATAGAGATGCTGTATGGAGCTTTTGGCAGGCCCCTATAGGAGAATCACAATGCAGACCCTTAGGATTTTGGAGCAAAGCCTTACCATTTGCTGCAGATAACTATTCTCCTTTTGAGAAACAGCTTTTGGCGTGCTACTGGGCCTTAGTAGAGACTGAACGCTTAACCATGGGCCACCAAGTTACCATGAGACCTGAGTTGCCTATCATGACTTGGGTGTTGTCTGACCCACAAAGCCATAAAGTTGGGTGTGCACAGCAGCACTCTATTGTAAAATGGAAATGGTATATATGAGATAGAGCCAGAGCAGGTCCTGAAGGCACAAGTAAGTTACATGAAGAAGTGGCACAAATGCCCATGGTTTCCAGTCCTGCCACATTACCTTCTCTTTCCTAGACCAGAGCTATGGCCTCTTGGGGAGTTCCTTACAGTGAATTGACTGAGGAACTGAAAACTCAGTCCTGGTTTACAGATGGTTCAGCATGATATGCAGGTACCACCCAAAATTGGACAGCTGCAGCATTACAACCCCTTTCTGGGGTGTCCTTGAAGGACAGTGGTGAGGGGAAATCCTCCCAGTGGACAGAACTTCGAGCAGTGCACCTGGTTGTTCATTTTGCTTGGAAGGAAAACTGGCCAGAGGTGCGTTTGTATACTGACTCATGGGCTGTTGCTAATGGTTTGGCTGGATGGTCAGAGACTTGGAAAGATCATAATTGGAAAATTGGTGACAAAGAGGTCTGGGGAAGAAGTATGTGGATAGACCTTTCTGAGTGGGCTATAAACATGAAGATATTTGTGCCCCATGTGAATGCACACCAGAGGGTGACTTCAACAGAGGAAGATTTTAATAATCAAGTGGATAAAATGACCCGTTCTGTGGATACCAGTCAGCCTCTTTCCCCAGCAACTCCTGTTATTGCCCAATGGACTCATGAACAAAGTGGTCATGGTGGTAGGGATGGAGGTTATGCATGGGCTCAGCAACATGTTGGCAGGTTGACTACATTGGACCACTCCCTTCATGGAAGGGGCAGTGATTTGTTCCAATTGGAATAGACACGTACTCTGGATATGGGTTTGCTTTCCCTGCACGCAATGCTTCTGCCAAAACGACCATCCGTTGGGCTTACAGAATGCCTTATCCATCGTCATGGTATTCCACATAGCATTGCTTCGGATCAAGGAACACACTTCATAGCAAATGAAGTGCGGGAATGGGCACATGCTCATGGAATTCTCTGATCTTACCATGTTCCCCATCATCCAGAAGCAGCTGGATTGATAGAATGGTGGAATGGACCTTTGAAAACTCAATTACGGTGCCAACTAGGTGGCAAAAACTTGAAAGGGTGGGGTAATGTTCTCCAGGAAGCTGTGTATGCTCTGAATCAGCGTCCGCTGTATGGTGCTGTTTCTCCCATAGCCCGGATCCATGGGTCCAGGAACCAAGGGGTGGAAATGGGTGTGGTGACACTCACTATTACCCCTAGTGATCCACTAGGAAAATTTTTGCTTCCTGTCCCTGCTACCCTGAGTTCTTCTGGTCTACAGGTTTTAGTTCCAAAATGGGGTATGCTTCCTCCAGGAGAAACAACAGTGATACTACTGTACTGGAAGTTAAGATTGCCCCCTGGTCACTTTGGACTACTTATGCCTCTGGATCAACAAGCCAAGAAGGGGATTACATTATTGTCTGGGGTAATTGACCCTGACTATCAGAAGGAAGTAGGACTGCAACTACATAATGGAGGTAAAGAAGAGTTTTCTTGGAATATAGGAGATCCCCTAGGGCATCTATTAGTACTACCATGCCCTGTGATTAAAATCAATGGAAAACTGCAACAACACAATCCAGGCAGGACTACTAATGGCTCTGAAACTTCAGGAATGAAGGTTTGGGTCACCCCACCAGGCAAAGAACCACGGCCAGCTGAAGAGCTTGCTGAGGGTAAAGGGAACATGGAATGGATAGTGGAAGATGGTAGTGATAAATATGAACTTCGTCCACGTGATCAGTTACAGAAACGAGGACTGTAATGCTGTTTTGTTCATGTTATACTATTTAAGTTGTAAGATATCAAGTTTAAGAATGAACGTTGCCCAAGGATTTTCACCCTATTCTGGAGAGATTTAATGTGTTTCCAGTTATATGCAGGACAGTTGAGTATTGTCAGATAAAAGAAAAAAAATATGTGCTTATTTGTTTTCATTTGGAAATTAATTATGGTCTAAGCTGATATATATATAGGTGCCAAGTTGATAAGGGGTGGACTGTCATGGTTAGGGACACGTGTCAACTTGGCCAAGTTGTGGTACCTGTTTATCTGATTGGGCAAGTGCTGGCCTGTCTGTTTCAATGAGGACATTTCATAGGATTAGGTCATGATCACGTCAGCTGCATCCACAACTGATTCCATTTGTAATCAGCCAAAGGGGAGTGTCTTCTGCAATTAGTGATGCTAAATCTAATCATGGGAAGCCTTTTTTTTTTTTTACATGGGCAGGCATCAGGAATCGAACCCAGGTCCTCGGGCTTGACAGGCAAGCATTCTTACCTGCTGAGCCACCATGGCCTGCCCCATGGGAAGCCTTTTAAGGAGGACTCAGAGGAGACAGGTTTCATTCCTGCTTTGGCTGGTGAGCCTCTTCTGTGGAGTTCACCAGGCCATCCATCAGTGTCATCGGCTTCACAGCCTGCCCTGTGGATTTTGGACTCTGCGTTCCTGCAGTCACGTGAGACATTTTTATAAATTTTATATTTGCAACTGTTCGCTGTTGATTCTGTTTCTCTGGAGAACCCTAACTAATACAAGCAGTAACTCTGGGGTGCATGGGTGGTTCTGTGGTAAAATGCTTGCCTCCCACGTGGGAGACTCAGGTTTGATTTCTGGACCATGCACCCTGCCCCCAAAATGAAAGAGTAGTAACTCATTCAATATTCCATTAAATTACAAGACGTTGTATGTTTGTACAAGTATATATTAAAATATTTTCAAATTTAACAAAATTTTATTAGAAAGTTTTAGTCTAAGCCACAATCATGATGATTGATATAAAGAATAATTTTTACCCAAAAAATGTCAAACAAATAAGTATTTTACACTCTCTTATTATATCAGAGGTGCTCGATGCTTAACTAAATGTAGAAATGTGACTTGACAAGTAATCTAATAAACATGGTGTTCTAGTTAGTAAGTCGCCATAATGCTATATACCAGAAATGGAATTGTTTTTGGAATGACTTTTAAAAAGGGAAATTTATTAAGTTGCAAATTTACTGTTCTAAGGCTGTAAAAATGTGCAAATTAAGGTACCAACAAGAGGCTACCTTCACTCAAGAAAAGCCGATGAAGTTTGGGGTTTTACTCTCAGCTGAAAGGGCACAGGATGATGTCTGCTAGCTCTCTCTGGCTTTTTGTTTCATGAAGCTCCCCCAGGGACATTTTCATTCTTCCTCTTCAAAGGTCTCTGGCTGTGCAGACTCTGTTGGTTCTGGTGTCTCTATCAGTTCTGGTTACTCTAAATCTTTTTCAAAACAGTTTCCTTGCAACAGGCTCCAGTAAGAAACCCCACTTTGAATGTTTGAAGACACATGTGCATGGAAACTATCTAATCAAAAGTTACAACCACAGTTGAGTGGGCCACATCTTCATGAAAACAATAAAAAAGATTCCACCTAGCAATAGTGAAAGAGGATTAAAGGACATGGCTTTTCTGGTATACATAATAGCTTCAAACCAGCACATTCCACACTTTGGACCCCCAAAAACATGTTCTTTCCAAATGAAAAATGCATTCATTTCATAAAAAATGTCAGAAAGCCTTAAAACATTTCAGTAATAATACAAATACAATACAAGATCAGAAACAACATAAAATCTCGTCAAAGTCAGCTACTGGCATTGTCTGTCCTAAGGGAAAATGCTCCTCTGGCTGTAGACTGGTAAACCTCAGAACATGTTATTTGCTGCCAACATACAAAGAAAGACAGTTATAGGGTATGTATTCCCATTTCATAGGGAGAAATTGGAAGTAGCACAGGGGTCACTGGACTCAAGCAGCTTTGAAAACCTGCAAGCCAAACTCCATTACACTTTAAAGTCTAAAAGTCAATTATCTTCAGGACTTTAGAGAGTAGCAGTCCTACCCTTTCCAAGAGCCTATGCAGTGACCCACTCCTGCCCAAATGTAATCTTAGGGAACATTGGGGAGACCACTTTTTTCTCAACTCTACCTTCTCCAAACATTGGGGCTTCACCTAGGCTCTCTGCCATCTCCAGGGCACACACTAAACCCCTCCACAACAATGTGGTGGCAGCCAAGCTCTCCCCACTCCCCAAGGAATGTGCTCTACCCTCTACAAAGCCTGAGGTGGCACAACTCTTCCACTGCAACTAGGTGGAAGGTCCACCCTCTGCCTTCGGTCCAAACACCCCCTCCAAGTACTTGGGTGAATCTGCTAACCTAGCCCAAGGTCTCTTGACTTCAGACCTTAGTCTCCATGGTTCTACCTATGAAAACATTTTACCTTCACTTTGTCCTTTTTCTCAGCTTTTAGTACAGACTAGCAGCGGTTCAGTTTAAAAAGATCCCAAACACTCTTGTTGGTTTTCTATTCAATATACTCAGATCATGTATGTCAGACAAAAGAAGTTTCCACAAGTCCTTCCTGGATAACTCCATCTCCAATCCTGGTTTTTCTGTAATGGCTGGCTGCTTCCATTTTTGTTAAATCCTTATGGTATCCATTATTCTCTTGCATCTCACTTTCTGGAAGCCCAGAATTTTCCATACCATCAATTTCTGGTTATTTGCACCCAAGTGTTCAGTTCTTACTCGATCTCTATACTTTTGCATTTTGCTATAAACTGCAAGGAGAAACCAAACTTCATTTTCCACATTTAATTTGGAAATCTCAGCTAAGCATTCCTGACAGTCACCTTTAAACTAACTTCCATCCAACAGCAGTACACAATTTTGAAAGATTCTGTGCCACTTTAAAACACCTTCCTTCCAGTTTTTATTAACACATGCTTCATTTTTGTCCAAGGCCCTATCAGAAGTATCTTTAGATTCCACATTTCTACCAATAGTCTCTTCAAAGCATTCTAGGACTTCTCTATCCAGCCTCTCACAACTCTTCCAGAATCTGCCCCTTATCTATTTAAAAAGTCTTTCCAACATTTTTGCAAGCTGAAGCAGCATCCCATTCCTGGTACCAAAATCTGTTCTAGTAAATAAACTTCCATAATGCTATATACCAGAAATGGAACAGCTTTTAAAAAGGCAAATTCTTTAAATTGCAAGTGTAAAGTTCTAAGGCTGTGAAAATGTCTAGATAAAGACACCAACAAGAGGTTACCTTCACTCAAGAATGGCCAATGGAGTTCAGGATTCCTCTCTCAGCTGGAAGGGCACATGGTGATTTGTGCTAGCTTTCTTTCTGTCCTGGCTTCTTGTTTCATGAAGCTCCCCCTGGGGCATTTTCTGCATTCTCTCCAAAGGTCTCTGGCAATGTGGACTCTGTTGATTCTGGTTGCTCTGTCAACTCTGGTGGCTCTAAAGCTTTTTAAAACTGTTTCCTTCTTAAAGGGCTCCACTAAGCAATCCCAACTTGAATGGGTGGAGACACATCTCCACGAAACTGCCTAATCAAAAGTTACCACCCATAATTGGGTGTGTCACATCTCCATGAAAACAATGAAAAAGATCTCACCCAGCAATATTTAATAGGGATTAAAGAGTATGGCTTTTCTCAGGTGCATTACAGTTTAAAACTGCCAAATGGGATCTGGAGTTGAGAAGCTATCCTGAAATCAGACTTAAAAGTTATTCATGCTGGTGTCTTAATACTTGAGATTCCAACTATGCAGCAGTAAGTGTTAGGTAGGACCAGCACCAGCCTTACTCCTAGTTAAATCTAGTGGCCATTTAACAGTCATCCTAGGTCTGGAATGATTCTATGTATCCTCAGTTTGTACCCTTCTTTGGTATCTTTTTTTTTTTTTATTCTCACTTGGTCCTCTGGCTTTCCTGTCAATCATGTTAACCTGTGATCACTTTGTTAAATAATATTTCTGTCAGTTATCTGAATAGAACTTACATTACTTACAGGTATATATTTGGATGTGTTTGGATATAGGGAGGAAGGGTTCTAGAATGATAGACCCCCATTTTGAAGCAAAAGTATATGGAATGATGTTGGAGACACTTTTCAAGAGTGAGTATATATATATATATATGTATGTGTGTTAATGGAAAGTCAAAATATGGTTGATCCTTTTCATGAAAATCTTAATCCAATTTTTGAACAATTTAAGAATATTATACACAAACTTGCAAACATACTAAAAAAAAGAACCTCTGAACATGATACTAGCATAGTCTTGCATATAAGAAATATTTCAATACTTTTTCTGAAAGCATGGCAATACCGACAAGTAAATATACTTATCTCTTTATACGAAAGACTAGATATGCTGAAACCAGACTTCAAAAAAAAACACCAAAGTACAAAAGGAGTTTATTGAACTAAAGAAGCATTAATTTGGAGCAGCAACAAAAAGTTGTTCAAAGGCAAGATTTGGGGAAGCAGTTTATATAGCAGCTAGGAACAAAAGGAGTTTGTTGGGGAATGGAGAAGAGGGTCACAGGAGAGTGATCCTAGAGCAGAATGTCCTTGGGCTATATTTCATTATTGCAACTCAGGCAGGATGTTTCCAAGGAATGGGGTGATCTAGTGAAGATAAGCAGATTTGCTGTTGTCAGTATGACTTGTTTCTCTCTTCTTCAGAGAAGAGGTCTTAGTGCCACCATGAAGGATTATTGGTATGTCAGTCTGACTCAGTTGTTTTCTGTTTCTTCTTTATAATTTTCTAGATTAAAAGGAAGTTGAAGCAGATCAAGATAATGAAACTATTAACCATTCCATTTTCACAGACTTAATGTCAGAAATATTGACTGGGACACTGTGGTAGTTAGGTTCAGGTGTCAACTTGGCCAGGTCAAGGTGCCTAGTTCTGTTGTTGTGGACATGAGCCAATGGTACATGAACCTCATCTGTTTCTGGTTATATCTGTAGTCAACTAGGAGGCATCTCTGCTGCAATGAACGATGTTTGATTTTATTGGCTGGTGCTTAAATGAGAGATCTCAACATAGCACAGCCCAAGCAGCTCAACGTACATTATCTCAACACTCACAGCTCAGTCCAGGCCTTTGGAGATGCAGAAAGAAATCTCCCTGGGGAGAGTTGTTGGAACCCAGAGGCCTGGAGAGAAGGCCAGCAGAGATCACCCTGTGCCTTCCCACTTAAGAAAGAACCTCAGTTGAAAGTTAGCTGTCTTTCTCTGAAGAACTAATGAAATAAATTCCCTTTTATTAAAAGCCAATATGTCTCTGATATGTTGCATTCTGGCAGCTAGCAAACTAGAACAGATACTTTCAAGCCATATTTTAAATAAAATATCAATAATTCTACTTTATAAAACAGAATTAATACTTGCAATTTTATGATTTCTTCCAAATATTCATCACTTTTTAAATGTCCAGATATTTATGAATCCATTTCTAGCTTTATCAAAGTAATTACCACTTGCAGGGAATATTGATAGTATAGATTAGTAGGAATCCATCAATAATTTTCAATTTTAAGTTATCTGAGTTATGCTCTTCATGATTGTGTGTGTGTATGTGTATGTATTGCTGGCTGTTGGTTTGACAAAGAGGACAGGCAAAAGATCTGACCAAAGGAAAACACCAACAAGAAAAATAATCCTACTCTTAATATGACACAAATCAATAAAAAGTTCAATTATGTTTAGCCATTTAAAATTCTAATCTATAAGGAAACCAGGAAAAGGAAGTGTTTTGTTTTGTTAAGGCTGCTGGAGTGCATTATATCAGGAACAGTTTGGCTTTTATAAAAGGAATTTATTATTACAAGTTTGCAGTTGTAAGGGCACAAAAATATCAAACTAAGGCATCCAGAGAGAGATAACTTGACTCAAGAAAGGGCAGATGCCATTTGGGCTTTCTCCATCAGCTGGGAAGACACATGGTGATGTCTATTGCTTTCTCTCCTGGCTTCTTATTTCAAATGGCTTCTCCAAGGTAGGTTTCTCTCTGTATCTCCAAATGTCTCTGTATGTGTCAGCTCTGTAGCTTTTTCCAAAATGGTTCTCTCTTATAGGATTCCAGTAAGCAACCCTAACTTGAATGGTTGGAAACACATTTCCATGGAAACCACCTAATCAAAAGGTCCTACCCACAATAGGGCAGGTCATATCCCCATGGAAACAACTCGATCAAAAAGATCTCATAGAACAATATTGAGTGAGAATTAAAGAACATGGCTTTTCCTGGATAGGTACACAACAATTTCAAACCAGCACAGGAAGTATCATATACTTAATTAGATGTGAGCCTTTGACTTTTCTTGCATGCCAAAAACGTTAGATTTTTTGTTTTCCTTGTCTTTTCAGGTGGACATTTTTAATTCAACATCCAGAGGTTAAGGGCAAGAGAAGAAGATAAATGCATAGGACATCAAAATGAGACACTAGATCAAGAGTGCTTATGTTGTTAGGAGTCCTTGTCTGCTGAACATCTCAATTTTTTCCAAGTGGAAACTTCACCAACTATGTCTCCACCTGACATTAGTTACTTTGTGAGTGGAAATTGCCATTATCTAACTGTCAGCATCCACATATCCAATTGTCTGTGTGTTCCCCTCAAAATAATTAAAAAACCAAGGATCCATGGATATATGGTAATTAGGGAGAATTCTTATATATGTACTTGGGAGATGGAATGAACAAACTAGATCACTCTAAGCTAAGATGATGGGAAATGGTTAACTCTGTTACATATACAATATTTTAGGGGCAAATGCAGTCTTGTTTGTTTCTGTAAAATAATAAAAGCAAAAAATTATTTCTGAAAAAGTAAGTGTCAATTATCAGGATAATTAATTTACATAGAATAACACTTTCTTTAAAGAATATTAAATAAATGAGGATCTGCTGTGTTCATACTTAGCACAATTTGTCTCTCTCTTGGGGCCAACTTAAGTGAACATTTGATTACCACCTTTTCTATTTCTTCACATTTTAAGCTGCTGCTTCTAGCACTAAACCAATGTACACATGATAATTCTAGGTACACATTTCTCTTATGCCTCAGCTTTCACAAAATGAGTTATATTAATTTCTGTCTAACTACTTTCTATCTTATGTCTTCCATTTTCTCTTTAAGTAAAAATATATTAATAAATTAAAATAATAATTATTATTTTATTATTCTTATTTTAATTTAAGAGTAACCAAATTATTCCCTTTATGCTAATTTACTCTAAAATTAATTGCAATCCAGAGACATTGATGTTGTCAAAGTAAATCTAAGGTCATGAGTTAGAGGCCTTTTTGTTTATAGGTTCAATTTGAGACCTTGAAATACATAAGTTCTAATAAACATGCTACAAGTAAAAAATACATATTAGACTAATGACATGGCTTGCCATTTAAAATGCTGCAAAACCTCATAATAAAGCACTATATTTCCTTCTTTAGTATGTATGCTGGTTTGAAGCTATTATGTACCCCAGAATAGTCAGGTCCTTTAGTTCTTATTCAATATTGCTGGGTGGAATCTTCTCTATTTTTTTCATGGAGATGTGCCCCACCTACCTGTGGTAGTAACTTTTCCCTTTAAGAGGGAAGCATTTTGGAAAACGTTCAGTGCCTACAGAGCCCACATAGCCAGAGACCTCTGAAAATGCAGTAGGAAAATGTCCCCAGGGAAGCCTCATGAAATGAGGGAAAAAAGCTAGCAGACATCATCATGTGTCCTCCAAGCTAAGAGAGAAACCTCAGACTTCATTGGCCCTTTCTTTGGAATTAAGATATCTTTATCTTGATGCCTTATTTTGGGCATTTTCATGGCCTTAGAACTGTAAACTTACAACTTAATAAATTCCTTTCAAAAAGCCATTCCATCTCTGGTATATTGCATTCCAGCAATAAATGAAAACACCCCACATCCCTATTCTGGGCAGGGGAAAGAATTGAGGACATATATTATCTTTCCAATGTTGAATCTTTGTTTCAATTTTTTTTTTCATGAAAAGGTGAAATTAATTTCTCCAACCTTGATTTCAGGCTGATTTTGTAATGCATTATGAAAAAGATGGGTTATCATGGATGTCTCCTGGAATAAATAGGGTACACTGCCTACAGTTCATTTAGTACCTACATTGTATGGAGTGGAAGTACAGAAAAACCAAAAAGGTACAAGGAGAAGGAAAAAAGATGAAAAAGAGAGGGAAAGAAACACATATCAAGGAAGAGAAATAGTAGAAATAACCTTAATATTACAGAATGGCATAATTAAGATAGTCAAGTGCTTTCTGGAATAAACTTTTGCATTTTGTGGTGGCTTTTTAAAAATATTTTCAAATTCTGTTCTTGAAGTCTGATGGGCATGCAACCATAAGTGACATCAATCTTTTGAATAAACATTTACTGGATAAATAAACTTTGTGACAATAAAGTGCCATGGGTAGAAGTAACTCATCGCCTTCATTGGAGAAAGGATATTGTGTCAACCCATCCCTCAATCTAATTAATAACTTTTCAATAGATTGCACTTTATAATTCCCATACCTAATCATTATGCTGCAGTTGGAGAATTTCAATATTTGTTTTCTAATTAGGATGATCATTTTCAATTACCTCCTCTTAAGAGATTTTGAATAAAATATAGATGCTGATACTTTCAGACCCATCATTAAACAAAAAGTTATGGGCCTTTTAATGCTTTCCTGCATATTCAGCTGTTCAGATTACTCGTAATATTTACTTCTTCTGTAGGGAAGTTTATAAATTATGCCAAGATACCCAAAGCTGAATGTGGCAGTAAAAGATCTTTATCACTTGTCAGGGAGATCCTTTTCCAGTTAAACTGTTCCTTGCTACCAATCAATTTGTCAGATCAGAGGCCTATCTTTTGTGAAAGTTCTTCTGAACTGAAGCTGACAGGGTTAGACCAGGGTCAGCTCTCTGAGAAATCAAAGTGAAAGACAACTTAAAGCACTATGGCAGAGAGGGTTAGGAATTAGCACTGATGGCATTATCTGGGAGTTGACATTGATGAAAAAATATATTTGTAAGAATTAGCTTGCAAAACTTTTCCCCCAGCTCTTCTATTCCTTACCCTCTTAAATGACATTCAGATTAATTAGAAAAGTTAGAAAAGAAGCGTACTTATAAGCCATTTATCTACCAAGTGCTAAGATTAAAAAAATTAAATCTTGATGGTCTTCAATAAAGAAGCTTAACGAAGATTAAGAGTTATCAATCTTTGCTGTAAGCTAAAAACAAAAACAAAAAAAACTGATTGGCCTTAAACTGTAATGAAGCGAGATGCAGTAACATGGTGACATATGAGTTATTAAAGGTATATGTTTCAATGCTATGGAAATTTAGTTCTTAATACACTTAAAGTTTATAAGTTTTATAATGAATAAGTAACTTTAAATTCAATATTTATCAAGAACCAAGCTATTCCTGTAAAATCTTAGTTCCTGATAAATACTGAAGTTTAAAAAGTTATTTGTCCATTATAAACATAACTTCATTTAGGCTGAAAATCTTGCTATAATTTCAACATTAATTCTAATGTTGAAGCCAGTGATTTAAGGGAAGTGCATTTCTTAACTTTTAAAATCAATCCAAAAATATTTTCTCAGGTTTATGAGTAATGTATATGCATAAAATGATATATATCTTTTTGTTATGCTATGCTCTCTCAAAGGAAAAAAATGGGCTGTGTAACACATGTGTTTTAACACCAGTAAATTATTACAATCATTCTGTATGGCTCACATATAGAGGTAAAGGCATGCAGACTATCAAGTACCTAAAAAAAATTACCACACAAATTACAAAAAAGAATAATGCATTATTGGCTTGGGGTGTGAAAAATGTTAAATTGAAGTGTTTTCCAAAAATAAAGAAATAAAATCCCTTTATCTCTCTCATATAAGAACACACTTAAACACAATAAAGATTTTTGTTCACACTACAAAATATTTCCAATGATGGAATGTAATTTAGGAAATATAGAACATTTTATTTTAAAAATAAAAATAAATCAAAATTTTTATTCAATGTGCTCTTTGACTTTTAATGTTGTGACTTGATTTGCATGTAGCATTTCATAAAGAAATATTATATAAATGTATGTTTTATGAATTCATAGTGTATAAGAAGGAAAGACAAGGTGGTCAAAGAGAAAATATGAAAAAAAAAAGAAAAATAGAATAAAATGAAGTCAAACAAAAAGTAGAGGATGTATAAAATGTTTAAAGTACTTTCTGAATCATAAGATTTATTTGTTAATATTTATCCAGAGATTGAAATGAGAGTTTTATACTATAAAGACTATTCGTATCAAATGTCTATGAAACTCCACTTGTTACAAATAGTTTCTATTAATGGAATCCAAGGAATATTATTTCAGGTAAATTTAAGAAAATGTGGGGATGAAACATTTATAATACTAAACTCTCCTAGACTAGTGCATTTCTTTTGAGTTGTAAGGCTCCATACTTAAAGCAATATATACAATGCAACATATTAAATACTTAAGTAAAGCACTTACATAAAATTTCACTCTGAGTTTTCACCTTAAATAATTTACATTCTAAGATAACTAGCTTCTGTGTTCATGTATTTGATACAACTGCACAAATGAAATGGTCCAAAGGGCCTGCTATTGATCCAGCCTAGAAGACTCAGAAGTTACCTGTAAAAACAAAGTCTATCAGGGAAGAGATAACAGACAGAAATTTACTCGTGTACTGACATGATGTCCAAGAATTTTGGGGTTGTTTCACCAAAATAAAGAAATAAAGTTGCAGAATGTTTCCTAGATGAGAAAGAGGAAAATGATTTTATTCAAATGTTTATTTTACCATGGCAGGCAAGCTATTTGTATGTTTGGAAAAAAAGGGTAAAATTGATTACAATGAAGATTTTTCTAGATTGGCACCAAAAAGAGTGTGATGTGTTGGTCAGAGTTCTAAAGGTATAAATATGTGGAGATAAATGTAAACACCACAAACCTTACCAAAATTATTGAGAAGTAAGATAGTCAAAGATGTGTTAAAAGAGCCATCAAGACTGCTATTATGCAATTAAATATTCCCAGGGGTTCTCCAAGACCAGATGGATATTTTTGAGGCTATAACCCAGCATTTCTAACATATTTCTATTATTAAAAATAGAAGAAAGAAACATCACAGCTTTCATTATATTTAGATCTCCTTTGGGCACAACATTTAGAATAAAACTTCAAGTTTTGATTGAGCTTTAGTGAATGATCACACAATCAGTCAAAGGTGAAAACATTAATCAAAGAGATAGCAAAATAACACACCATCTAAGGCATCTATTTACAAATACCTCCAGATGGTTCTGAGGAAATGGGAGAGACCTTCAGTATGTTCCAGAAGTGTTCTTCACCTACCTTTCCAATTAAGAATAAAAGTGTCATGTCACAATTGTGTTAATGCTCAAAAATATGATATAGTGTGGTCCCAAAGAGCCACTTTGCATAGTCTTCAAGATGTAAATGACACAGAGATTCATATGAGAATCAAAGTTTTTTCCAAATGCTTTAAAATACATTAAGTTAAGAGAAGGTCCATTTGCAGTTTTCACATATGCTCAGAGAGAGATGTGTTACTTTAAATTTCATGAGGTTAAAGCTGAAAGAGGCTGCTAGGACACTTTCTCCAATAGGTGGAACTGAAGGCAAGAAGCCCAGAATCTTTATCAAATACTTTTGTTGCCACCACAGACTATGTAGAAGCCTGTGCTCAACCTAAAGGCTACCTCATGGTGTACAGCCTAAGAATATAAGTGCAAAGGACCTGGAAGAGAAATGGGTTTTCCCTTATATAGTATAGAAGTCTCAGTTGGACCAGCACTTAATCTACCCTCCTAACAATGTCACTATATTTTCAAGTACAACTATTTGAGAAGAATGTTAAAATTGGGTTCTTCATGAGTGGAGGATAGAATGTCCCAATATTCAGATATAGGTCTTATGCGAAAAGTGAGGATTCCTGTTCATCAGTGTAATAGAAAAGACTTAAGCAGAAGGGAGGCAGATTTATTTACTCTCCCAAATGAATCACAAGTAATCCTATATGTTTTTTCCTTTCCTTTTCTCTTCTTTCCTTCCATTCCCTCCCTTTCCCTTCCCTCCTCTCTCTCTCTCCCTCTCCCTCTCCCTCTCCCTCTCCCTCTCCCTCTCCCTCTCCCTCTCCCTCTCCCTCTCCCCCTCTCTCCCCCTCTCTCTCTGTCTCAACTTCTTCTGGATTCATAGCATTACTTTATGAATTAAAGTAATACTATTACTTTAAAAATTACTTTAAAGGTAAAATGACTTTAGTTGAAGATAGTCATATGAGATTTCTCAAATTTGGGGCCAACACAGGAACTTGGATACTCTTCATCAATCTAACAGGCAATGCCTTTAATAACTTGCATCCACAGTATTGTCTTCACTTGGGTTTGTGGTTTAAACATAAAAATATCTCAGTGGGGAGATGTGATGGCTTAAAACTGTATGCACTGTAGGAAAGCATGTTCTTAAATTTAATCCTTTCGTATAGGTGTGATCACATTGTAAGCAGGACCTTTTGATAAAGCTACTTTAATTAAGGTATGACCACCTCAATCAGAATGGATCTTAATCTTGTTACTGGAGTCCTTTATTAGCTAATGAAATTCATACAAATAGAGAAAATGTCACAGAAGCAAGAAGCTGAAGTCATCAAAACCCAGAAGAGAAGGGAGAGACCAGCAGACTCTGCTATGTGCCTTGCCATGTGGCAGAGAAGCTAAGTACTTCTGGCAGCCGGATTTTAGAAAGAAGCATTGTCTTGATGATACCTTTAGAAATTTTCTCAGCCTCAAAATTGTAAACTAATAAATTCCCATTGTTCAAGCTGAACCATTATATCATATTTATTTTAAGCAGTCTGATAGACTAAACAGGACAAATAAAAACAATTTTAATTAGTCATGGATTGATAAACTGGTTATTTCACAAGTAGAAAATCAAGTTCAAGTGCTTCTAAAGAAAAAAAACACCACCACAAATGTCTAGTCTTCTTCAAGTTTTAGTCTAATTCTTTCAACTACTCCAATCTCTGGAGGTCATTTTACCTGCATAATTGTGAACTGTTGTGTCTTTTCTCCATGTTTGGCTGCTTTGAATTCCTTGTCTTTTAGATTTTACATCCTCTTCCACAAAGAACGTCACGGAAATTTCTTCAGTAACAGGTGTGAGGGAAACAATGTGTTTGAGCTATTCTTCAAGAGAGATGGAAAATCTTTGAGTTTTCAGTGTCAACCTCATAATCATTTAGAAATTCTTCGTTAAACACGTGTTTGTTAATATTTTCTTCAAATGGAATTCCTTGTATTATATGATCTGGATGCTTTTCTGTCCCCAGGAGGATTTGTCCTTTCCCTGAATTTACTAGGATCTTAATTTTTATGATAACATGCTACAATTAACTAGCTTCCATTGCTCATGACACAATGATATTCCACATAGAGTAAATGCCCATGGTTTGTTGTCATATATATTTCACATTATCTGGTTTTTATATTAACAGTGAATTTATAGTTCCTGCACTGTGCTTTAATAAATGAGGTTAGAAAATTGTATTTTGGAATATATACTATTATAGGATATAATAGTCTCTGATACATTAAATTACCCAGATCACAGGACATTCATTACTCTTCACAAAATGTATATATAACCCAAAATATTGTGTTTTACAATCTTGATTGAAAAGTAATATTTTTCATGGCTTTAAGACATATTGATTCTTGTTAACATTTTATTTTACACCTTCTGAGTTACTGGCATGCATTTCCTCTTAAAGGTGCAATAACTGACCTCTGCTTTCTATTTTTCCATACTTTAGAATACCTGTTTCTTCCTTATGTGAAATGGCCTACATTTCCTTCATCCACTGTTAAATTGAATTGTTGGTATCTTTTTTGTTTGATTTGGTTTACTTAAGTGAATCTCCATGAAATTTCATCTGTAGCAGTAGTGACTGGAATACTAGTTAGTAAAATAATAAAAGAGCATTTTACTAAGTGGGGAAAAATAGCACTTTTTTAACATCATCCATCATGGTAATCTCTTGTCGAATTAATTTAGCTAAACAAAAATATGTTTTTCATGGCAATCAGTAGCGTGATTTGAAAGGAAAAACAAAAAGAAAGATCATTTTTCCACATTAGTGATCAGGCTGGCATTACGCACAAGCCTCAGCTTTGAACCCACGGTAACATTTTTCTGGGAATACTACAAATAATGACTTGTTCTGTAGTCTGCTCTTCACCAAAGAAGCTCTTCATTATCATGAAGATCTGCACATGTCCACTCTATTCTCTGCATAGCTCTTCTAAAGAGAAACAGCGTGATCATGTCAGGGTTAACGTATCACACAACTTCAGAAAGAATCAACCACATTGTAACCTATTTAAATGATATAATCAGGTCTTCCAACACTTTCTCTCAGGAAATGGTTTTAGTCAAATCCTTTATTACTTGTTTCTTATTATGGTATCACATGACTGTAAGTGTTCAAGATCCTTTTGAAAATGTAATCAACCAAGGCTACTTGCGTTGTAATACTCATTGATGCTCATACAATCACATTTTTAGCCAATGCTAACTCTTCCAGTTATCTCCTGAGCCATTTTTACCAGAAAATTAACACTGATAAGTTTTTGATATCTTCATTGCTATGTGTTATAGCATGGTGTTTAATACTCATAATGCAAATTTTCTGCCTCACCTATAGAATGAGCCATTTCTCTAAGCAGCCTTCCCTCAATTGTTAAGATTTTGACATGGATTTTAGGGAAGCTCACTGTTTCTGAGTCTGCCATTTCTATATGTATCTCTCTCTCTCTCTTTCTCTCTCATTTGTCTGTGTAGATATATAAATGTGTGTGTGTATATATATATATATATATATATATATATATATATATATGTATACATACGTACATACACTTATATTCCAAGTTACATTTTCATTTATATGTATGTGTGTGTGTGTGTGTATATATATATATATATATATATATATAACTACTACTATTATAAAACAGTGAAGCCACATTGTCAGAGCATATCCATAATATTACAGACTTTTCCTTATATACTTAATTTTACCTTAGACTACAAATAACATTATATTTAAGGCTTACTAGCAGTCCTTATACCAATATATTTCTACTCAATTTGGTTTTGTGAAGCTCTTCTTTAATACATTTCTTCTGAAGATCATTGAGAAACAATATTCTCTGTGTTTTCTCATGTGGATAATACCTTTGAGAGCCAGTTTTACAGGACATAAATTTCTAGGCTCAAATATTCTTTTCCTAGTGACTTGCTATGAAAAAACCTTAAAATGAGTGAATTGTAATTTCCCTTTATCAGTTTTTCTTTTTTCTATAATAGGGGTCAGTGAACTATATTCCTCAAGTTGGATCTGGCCTATGGCATGCTTTTAATAAGTAAAATTTTATTGGAAGATAGCCACAGCTATTCAATTATATATTATTTATTGCTGCTTTGATGATGCAACTGCAGTTAAGTAGCCATGCTGGTTTAAAAGGATGTATGCCTCCTAGAAAAGCCATGTTTTAATCAAAATCCCATTTCATAAAGATAGAATAATCACTACTCAATACTGTATGTTTGAAACTATAATCAGGTCATCTCCCTGAATGACTTGATTTAGTCAAGAGTGATTGTTAAACTGGATTAGATGACATGTCTCCACCAATTTGGGTGGGTCTTGATTGGTTTATTGGAGTCCTATAAAAGAGGAAACATATTTGGAGGAAGGAGATTCAGAGAGAGTAGAGCAGAATGACATAGCCACGAGAAGCAGAGTTCACCAGCCAGCGACCTTTGGAGATGAAGAAGGAAAATGCCTCCTGGGGAGCTTCATGAAACAGAAAGGCAGGAGAAGAAGCTAGCAGATGACACCATGTTCACCATATGCCTTCCAGATGAGAGAGAAACTCTGACCGTGTTCACCATGTGCCCTTCCAGATGAGAGAGAAACTCTGACTGTGTTCACCATGTGCCTTCTCAGCTGAGAGAGAAAACCTGAACTTCATCAGCCTTCTTGAACCGAGGTATCTTTCCCTGGATGCCTTTGATTGGACATTTCTATAGACATATTTTAATTGGGACATTTTCTTGGCCTTAGAGATGTTAATTAGAAACTTATTAAATCCCCATTTTTAAAAGCCATTCCATTTCTGGTATATTGCACTCCGGCAGCTAGCAAATTAGAACAATAGCTGTGGCAAACACTACATGACATCCAAAGTCTAATATAGTTATTATCTGACCCTTCAAAGAAACAGTTTGCCAAACCCTGGCTTAGATTTCTAAGGGATTATTTTTGCTTTTAGTTAAAATTCCAATAATTTTACTTGAATCTGTGTTATCATTAATCATTTTTTTTCAGGAAGCACGGAGAGCTATTTCAATACGAAGTTTCAAATAACTTTACTTCAGAAAAGTTTGCAAGAATTCTAGTTCTTAGTAATTGTTATGTTTCCTTGTCTTAGTTTCCTCCTTCAAGGTTATCCTAATACTGGTATGTTGGACATTATTTGCCCATCCTCAATATTCTTTTTCTTCATTCCTTTTATTTTCTCTCTTGCATTTTTGTCTTTATCTTATTTGTTTGTTTGTATGCTGCATGGCAGGGGTCACATTTCATTCTTTTTCTATGTGAGCATCCCCTCATTGTAGCACAATTTGCTGGAATTTTTTTTGTTTGTTTGAGAAGTGCATGGTCTGGGAATTGAACCCAGGTCTCCTAGATGGCAGGCAGGAATTCGATCACTGAAATACCCTCCACAACTTCTCCAGAACTTGTACCTTTCTGTTTTTTAAAAACAGTTTTATTCATGCACTATAAAATCACCATAAATGTACAATCAATGGCACTTGAAATAATAACATAGTTGTGCATTTACCACCTAAATCTATATGAAAACAATTCCCTTTCTCCTACAAAAAAGAATGGGAAAATACAAAATAATTAATTGATTTTCTCATGTGAAATCACCTTTGCACACCTTGAATAAAACCTACTTGGTAATTGTGTAAAAGGTTTTTAATGTGCTGCTAGATTTGATTTGCAAATATTTTGTTTTGGATTGTTTCACTTACATTCGTTAATGAGACTGGATTTTGGTTTTCTTTTCTTGTAGCATCTTTGTCTGGCTTTGGTATTAGAGTGATGTTGGCTTCATAGAATGAGTTAGGTAGCTGTGCTGCTTTATTTGTGTGCTCTAGGAAAGCCATGTTCTAATCATGATCCAATCATGTGGAAGCAACTGTCTCTTTTAATCCTGATTCGATTCTGTGGGTTGGAATCTTTAATTAGATTATCTCCATGGAGATAATGTAACACACCCAATTGTGGGTGTTAACTTTTGATTAGATGGAGATGTGGCTTCACCCATTCCATGTGGGCCTTGACTAGTTTACTGGAATCCTTTAAAAGAGGAAACATTTTGGAGAGAGTCAGAAGTGAAAGAAACAACAGAAGTCTCAGAGCCAACAGAGAGAGCAGATGTAGATGCTTTGAGGACAACTGCTTCAGAGAACAGAGACACAGATATTTGGAGATGCTTAGGGCCCACTGTACATCACTATGAGATGCTAAGCAAACCAGTATCTGGAATGAGCTAAGGGAAGCCAAGAGATGAAAGCCAGCCTCAGAGAAGCAAAGTGAGGAACCCACACACAGACAAAGACTGAAAGCAATGGAGTCCAGGAGTAGGAATCAGCAGATGTCAGCCATACGACATCCCAGCTAACAGAGATGTTGCAGACATATAGGCTTTCCTTGAATTAAGGTATCTTTCCCTGCATGTCTTAGTCTGGACATCTCATAAGCATAGATCTGCCAACTCATAGCTTATTAAATTCCCTTTTCGTGAAAAACCATTCCATTTCTGGTATATCACATTTAGATAGCTTACCAAGTAACACGGATTTGGTACCAGAGAAGTAGGGTGCTGCTGCAGTTTGCAAATATCAAACAGCCTGGAATAGCTTTTTGAATGGATAAGAGAAAGACTGTAAGAATTGCAAAGAATTTAATAAGAAAAGCCTGCTTTGAAAAGAGTTGGTAGAAATGTGGACTCCAGAGATACCTCTGATCAGTCTTTAGACAGAAATGAGGGATATGCCATTGCAAACTAGAAGGAAGTCAACTCTTGTTTTAAAATGGCAGATGATTCAACCAAATTAAGTACATCTGTTGGATGGAAGTTATAATTTAAAGGCAAGGACCCATGAACATTACCTGAGGATATCTCCAAACAAAGTATAGAAAAAGCAGCCTGGCTTCTCCTTGCAGCTTATAGTAAAATGCAACAAGAAAGAGATAAGCTGAGGACTGAACTCTTGGGTACAAAGAAACAAGAAGTTGATGGTCTGAAATATTCTGGGCTCCCAGAAAATGAGACCTCAGTGAATAGAGTCCCATGTGAGGACTTAAAATAATATGGAGGCAGTCAGCCATTTCAGAAAAAGCCAAGACTGAAAGATGGAGCTATCCAGAAAATATCTGTGGCAAGTCCTTTTGTCTGATGAGTATCATCCAATATTTTGCATAGAAAACCAACAAGAGTGTTATGGGATCTGTGTAAATGGAACCACTGCCAGTTTGGACTAAAAAAGAAAGAAAAGGAACAACGTGAAGGAAAAATGTCTTCAGAGGGCGAACCATGGAGGCTATGTATGGATCCATGAAACCATGGATCAGGAATGCAGACTGACCTATACATTTGGAAAACATGAGTTTGCCCTGGCAGCAGAAGGTAGGCCTTCTGCTTCATTATTCAGGAAGAGTTGTGTCACCTCAGATTTCAGAGGGCAGAGTGCATAAACCAAGTATTGGTGGGAACCTGGCTGCCAACCCATTGTTCTAGAGGGGTTGAGAGTGTGCCTTAAAATTGGCAGAGAGCCCAGGTGCAGCCGCAATGCTTAGAGAGGGTGAGCCAAGAACAAGTTGGTCTCCTCAATGTTCTCCAAGGTTGCAAACTCCAAGCCAGTATTTGGAGACTGAAAGGCTGTTGCATAGGCCCTTGGAACAGAGGGGACTGCCATTTTCTAAAGCCTGAGGATGAATGACTCTCAAACTTTGAAATCTAATGGAGTTTGCCCTGCAGGTTTTTAGACTTGTATGGGTCCGGTAATCCCAGTATTCTTTCCAATTTCTCCCTATGGATATATGATTTTATATCCAATGGCTGCCCCACCTTTGTTTATTGGCAGCAGATAACTTGTTGTGACTTTTACAGGTCCAAAGCCAGAGAAGATTTTTGCCTTAGAACAGACCATGCCTGTAACAGATTTTGATGAGATTTTGTGCTTGTTTTAATTTTGTGTTGTATTTGTATTATACTAAAATGTTCAAAGGCTTTGTGATTTTGTAATGGAGTGAATGTATATGGGAAAAACATCTTTCTTATGGTCCAGAGGGTGAAATGTGCTGGTTTGAAAGTCTTATGTACCCTATAAAAGCCATGTTTTACTCCTGATCCAATATTCTGGGAGAAACCATTTCTTTTAATCCTGATTCAACACTGTGAGTTAGAATCTTTTGATATAATTATCTCCATGGAGATGTGGCACACCCAATTGTGGGTATTAACTTTTGATAAGATGGAGATGTGACCCTACCCATTCCAGGTGGATCTTGACTAGTTTACTGGAATCCTTTAAAAGAGGAAAGAATTTGGAGAGTCAGAAGTGACAGAAACAACAGAAGCCTCAGGGTCAACAGAGAAAGCAGATGTAGAGACTTTGAGAACAATTGCTTCAGAGGCACGGATATTTGGAGATGCTTGGAGCTGAGTAGTCACCACTATGAGATGTTAAGCAAGCCATAACCTGGAGAGAGCCAAGGGAAGCCAAGAGATGAAGACCAGACCCCAGAAAAGCAAAGTAAGAACCCCCCACATAGCACTTTCTCCCCACATAGACAGAGACTGAAAGCAATGGAGTCCAGGAACAAGAGACCAGCAGATGCCAGCCATATGACTTCCCAGCTGGCAGATGTGTTCCAGACCAATTAGCCTTTATTGAGTGAAGGTAACTAACTTCTTTTTGGTGCCTTAATTTGGACACTTTCACTTCCTTAGAACAGTAAATTTGTAACTTAATAAATTTCCCTTTTGTAAAAGCTGTTCCAGTTGTGGTATACTATGTTTTGGCAGCCAACAAACTAACACAGTAGCTTTTCCTCCTCTTCGATTTTTTTGAAGAGCTTGAACACGATTGCTACTAATTCTTTATTGAATGCTTGGTAGAATTGACATGTGATGCCATTATGTCCTGGACTTTCCGTTTTTTGTGAATGTCTTGATGAAGAATCAATCTCTTTGCTTATGATTGGCTTGTTGGGGTTGTTTATTTCTCCTCGAGTCAATGTTGCTTGCTCATGTCTTTCTAGGAAGTTGTCCATTTCATCTATGTTGTCTAGTTTATTAGCATATTCTTGCTTATTCTATCCTTTCATTGTCTTCTATATTTCTGTGGGATTAGTAGTTCTGCTCCCTCTCTCATTTCTGATTTTTTTTCTTTGCATCCTCTTTCCTTTTCTCTTTGTCAGCCTAAAGAGTCTAGTGATTTTATCAAACAACCAACTTTTGGTTTTGCTAGTTCTCTCCATTGATTTCGTGTTTCCAATTTCATTTATCCCTGGTCTAACCTTTTTTTTTAATTATTATTTTGTATCTTCTGTTTGCTATGTATTAGTTTACTTTTCTTTCCTTAGTTCCTCCAAGTAAGCAGTTCATTCTCCTATTTTTGCTTTTTTTTTATTCTTTTTAAATATATATGTTTAGACCAATAAAATTTTCCCTCAGCACTGCCTTTACTGCATCACATGAGTTTGATATGTTGTGTTCTCATTTTCATTTGCTCAAGATATTTACTGATTTCCTTGTAATTTCTTCCTCGACCCACTGGTTGTATAAAATTGTGTTGTTTAGTTTCCATATATTTGTGAATATTGAAGTCTTCCAGATTAATTTCATTATGATGTGAGAAAGTGCTTTATAAAATTTTAATATTTTTAAGTTTATTTAGACCTATTTTGTGACCCAACATGTGATCTATCCTGGAGAATGATCCACTTGAGAAAAATGTGTATCCTGCTGTTGTAGGGTGCAATGAGGTACAAATGGGCAGTTCATTTATCATACTAGCTGTGATCTCTGTGTTCTTACTGATACTTTGTCTAGGTGTTCTATCCATTGACGAGAACCATGTTTTAAAGTCTCCAACTATTATTGTATTGGTGTCTCCTTCTAGCTTCAAGTTGTCAGTGTTTTCCTTATGTATTTTCAAGCACTCGGGCATGCTGCATAAATATTTATGATTGTTATGTCTTCTTGATGAATTGCCCCTTTTATTAATACATAGTGTCCTTATTCATCTCTTTCGATTGTTTTATACTTGGAGTCTAAATTATAAGGCAGTGTACCTAATCCCACACTTTTCTGGTTGTTGTTTGCATAAAATAATTTTTTCCAATCTTTCATGTTTCAACCTATTTTTGTCCTTTATTCCAAAGTCTGTCTCTTGTAGACAGCATATACTTGGGTCACAGTTTTTAACCCATTCTTCCAACACATATCTTTTGATTGATGAGTATAATAAAATAATATTTAATGTTATTACTGCAAAGGCAGTACTCCCTTATATTTCATATATTATTTTTTGCTCTCTTTTTACCTTTACTGATCATCTTCATTTCTACACTCTTCTCCAAACCTCTCCTTCTTGTCTTTTCCTATCTGCCTGTTGTGTTTCCTTTAGTATCTTTTTGCAGAGCAGGTCTCTTCTTCACAAATTGTCTTGGTATTTTCTTGTCTGTACATATTTTAAACTCTCTCTCTCTCTCTCTCTCTCTTTTTTTTCACATGGGAAGACACTGGGAATTGAATCTTAGTCTCCGACATGGCAGGTGAGAATTCTGCCACTGAGCCACCATTGCACCACCCAATTCTCCTTCATTTTTGAAAGATAGTTTTGCCAGATATAGAAATCTTGGTTGGCAATTTTTCTCTTTCAGTAACTTAAATATATCATACCACTACCTTCTCATTTCCATGGCTTCTGTTGATAGATCTGCACACAGTAGTGCAGCCCTTCCTTTGAATGTGATGGATTGCTTTTCTCTTCCTGTTTCCAGACTTCTCTCTTTGTCTTTGAAATTTGGCAATCTAATTAGCAAGTGTCTTGGAGTAGGTCTATGTGGATCTACTCTTTTTCTGATATGCTGTGCTTCATGGACCTGTAATTTTATGTCTTTCATAAGAGTTGGCAAATTCTCAGTGATTATTTCCTCCATTATTCTTTCTGCCCATTTTAACTTCTCTTCTCCTGGGACACCCAAAACACATATATTCATGTGCTTCATGTTGTCCTTTAACTCCCTGAAACCCTCTGTATTAGTTAGGGTTCTCTAGAGAAATAGAATCAGCAGGGAACACTTACAAATATAAAATTTATAGAAGTATCTCACATGACCATGGGAACGCAGAGTCCAAAATCTGCAGGGCAGGCTGTGAAGCTGACGATTCTGATAGAAGGTCTGGATGAACTCCACAGGAGAGGCTCACCAGCTGAATTAGGAAAGGAGCCTGTCTCTTCTGAATCCTCCTTAAAGGCTTCCAGTGATTAGACTGAGCATCACTCATTGCAAAAGTCACTCCCCTTGGCTGATTACAAGTGGAATCAGCTATAAATGCCACTGATGTGATCATGATTTAATTCTATGAAATGTCCTCATTGCAACAGACAGGCCAGCACTTGCCCAACCAGACAAACAGCTACCACCACTTGACCAAGTTGACACATGAACCTGACCATGACACCCTCCTCATACTTTCTCATTCTTTACCCAAGCTGTTTTTTTGTGTATAAGATTTCAGATGTCTTGTTCTCTAGTTCACTAATCCTTTCTTTTGCCTCTTCAAGACTGTTGTTTTATGTCTTTATTTTTTTTCATCTCTTCTATGTGCCATTGATTCCCATAAGTTTTGCAATGTTTTATTTTTTTTTCAATCTTTCATTTTCATTCTGTATGGTCACCCAGTCTCTTCTTTATATAATTCATCTCTTTTGTCACATTTTCCTTCAACTTGTTGAAGTCAATTGAATTGAATTGTTTGTTTTAACATCTTTAATTAGTCATTTCAGTTCCTGTGTCTCACTTGAAGTATCCATTTGTTCCTGTGACCAGCATATCTTCCTGATTCCTAGTATGACTTCTGATTTTTTTTTCTGCTGTCTAGGTATTTGAATTCCTTAGTTAATTTGTTTTGGAGGTGTTTTCTCTCTTTTACCTAGGGTTTTCTTATTGGTTGACTTTGTCTTCTTTCTTTTCTTTGACTGCCAGTTCAACTTATTCTTGATCTCTGGCATAACTTCTGTTTAATCAGAATTTTTCAGCTTTTGTTTTTATTGTTCTTGCCCTTCCTTAATTGAACATTTTTTGAGGTGGGTCGCCCCCTCCTCCCCAGACAAGATCAACCCTGATAAGATTTTCCCACACAAGGCAGACCCAGAACTCAGGACAAGGGTGTAATTAGTATCAAGTTTCCCTGGGGGTGAGGCCCAACAGGTTACCAGTCTTTCCTGTTAGATCTCTTGATTCTGTGCTTTCCTATCCTGCCCAGCAGATGGCGACTTTCAGACCATTTGCTCCATTGGCATAAAGTGGTACAGTGCCTTCAATTTTTAGTAGACTCCATCCCAATGAGGCATTAAGTACATTTAAAATGTTTCTATTTCCAACTCTTAGAGTTTGTATTTTCTAAATACAGTCACCAAATGTGCTGGGCCTTGCCCCAGTCTGTTTTTTTTTTTTTTTTTTTTTTTATGGGGGAAGCCATTCTTCAGCCTCCTGTTCCCTATAGGCTGATAAATTCACAAACCTCTCAAACAGCCTCTCTGCTCCCCCTACTGGGTATGAATTTGAGACAAGCTGGATTCTGCTTTATTTGCAGGTTGAAACTGCTGTTGATATCCCCCTGGGGTCTGATTTCCTTGAATGAGAGCCACCACTTGTGCTGGGCCCTGCCCCCTCATTTTCTGGGGGAAGATATGGCCTAAAGGGAATTATCACTTTCAACTGACTAGTTACTTTATCTCACAGATGTACCTTAACTCTGCCCTTACCTGGGGCAGTGCGGAAAGCTAAGAATGCTGCCATTTTCTTTAATGGATTGCTAAAAATTATAAAAAAGGAAAGGGGGAAAAGAAATAACTTTTTCAGAGCCAGTCCCCAGCCCCCCAGATTCACTAATCAAGTACTAGAGTTGGTACCTTGCTCTATGTGCCCCTTTTCTTGGGGCATAGCCTTTTTCCTGTATTCTGAGCTCAGCCAACTCCAAAAACCTCTGTTGTTGTTGTTGTTTCATCAATCCCACCTTCTCTCTGTCTGGGAGAGATCTCCAGGTTTCTTTACAAATTTATCTGTGCTCAGAGCTGGCATTAAGCAGACCAAATTTCTTAATCAAATCTACAATAGGCATTTCATTGAGCTCTCTGTTCCTTGCTCCTAGTAAAGAGTGCTTCTTTTTCCCATAAGGGAGAGACTCCAAAACAGCCTGCCATACCAGTGTGGGAGGGGCACCAGCCTCCATAGCATGTGGGACTTTACTTACAGTTTTATGCACAATCTTGGCCCTTCCACTCTTTCTGCACATCCTAGTGATGTGTTGTTACTGTCTGTAAGGATGTTATTCTGGTAATCTCTATTCTATTATGTTATTTTTTCTTGTAAAAATGTTGTATAGAATTTGACCTTGCTCATTTTTTGTAGCTCATTTTAATATAATACCTGTTTTTCTGAAATTTTAGAAGATCTGTGTATTGGTTTGTTAAATGCTGCTTGAATGCAATATACAAGTAATTGAAAGGTTTTTAAAAAGAGAATTTATCAAATTATATGTATACAGTGCTAAAGCCATACAAATGTCCAAACTAAGGCATCCATAAAAAGATACCTTGTCTCAAGAAGGGTTGATGGCATGGAACTGTTCTGTTAGCTGGGAAAGCATGTGGCTGGCATCTACTGATCCTTAGTCCCAATTCCATTGCCGCCAACTTCTGATGCCAGTAGTTTCCTCTCTAAGTACCTGTGGGCCTTCACTAAGCATCTCCAGGACAAAACTCAAGGTTATAGCTTGCTAAGCCTCTCATAGGATGGCACATGGTGACATTTGAGGTTCTGCATCTCCAAACATCCCTGTCTAGGCATCTACTCTCATGTTGGCACTCCAATCATCTCCAAATGTCTACATCTCTGTCAGCTCTGAACCAACTGTTCTCCAAGCATCTGCATTGAGGTTTCCTGTAAATGTTTCCCCTTTTAAAGAACGCTAGTAGAATAATCAAGACCTACCTTGAATGAGCAGGGTCATATCTGCATTTCATCAAAAGGTCACACCCACAAATGGGCAGGTCACATCTTCATGGAAATAATTCAATCAAATACCATGCACACAACTGGGTATGTCACAATTCCATGTCAGAGTTTCCACCTCATAATATTGAATCATGTTTAAATGAAACATGATTTCCCCCACATGATTAGATCAGGAAAAAGAACATGGCTTTTCTGGGGTACATAATAGATTCAAACCAGCACAATGTGTCCTGGATAACTTTTCTAATGTCACATATCTACCTCTTTTGTTGTAATCTCTAGTGTGAAAAAATACATAGACTTTCCCTGAGATTTCCTGGTTCTGTTCCTTCTCGCTATATTTAGTTGCATCTTCTCCATTTTTTCTGTTGTCCTTCTTGCACAATTTTCACTACATTTGCAGAAGTTTCTTCTAAATGAAGAACTGATCTTAGCTTGTGTACTTTGAGTGTTCATTGGAGCTAGACTCTACACTTTTGACCTCATGTCAGTTCTGTTACCCTCACTGCAATTTATTTGGACAAAAGTCTCCCAAGTTTAATATGCTATTTTCAAATTGGCCTTCAAGGTTTTTCTAGTGAATACCTATTGGGTCTGTGTGTGCATATATGTATATTTCTGTCTGTGCATATATGGGTCTAAATACATACATATATGATGTAAACGTACAACTGTTTCCTATTTTCAGTTCCACCATCTATTCTGTTGCTTTTCTTTGTTTATTTAGACATGGTGATACTTTGGTGAAACTTTGGATACTAGTTGTTTTTCCTACCCATTTGTGCTTTATATTTCTTTAAGATAATGGTAGGCTACAATTTTTGTAAATGTTGCTCATTTCTTTATTTATATGAAAAAAGTATCATTTTTGGAGTACTTATATATTTTTGTTATTGTCTCTGTTATAAATAAATGAATCTAACCAACATAAAAGATTTCCTAGGTTGAAATCCACCTTCAACACTTTCTAGCTTTTTCTTTTGAACAGGTAACTTCATAGAGCTGTTTCTCAGTTATTGCATTTTCATCTAGTAAATTTTATAACACGTGAATTATTTAATGAATTAAATAAAATTTCATATGGGAACATCATAAGTGTTACATAAATATGAACTATATAAAGACAAAAATAATAAAATATTTAATATCTATGTCAAACAGAGTTAGATTAAAGTGTTTGCTAAGTGCAAATTTCCAATTTCTAGAGCTATTTGTTCAAATGATAAAATAAGAAATGTGTTTCTCCATCTATTAGCTAATTAGTGTGCTAAAATAAATTATTCATTAATACTCTGGGTACTGCAAGCATACAGGCACTCAACAAATACCCGATCACTCAATTTTTCATTAATCCTAAATACAAGTGAAGGACCCAATAGAGCAACATGATTCCTTTCAGAACTTAGAACATGAGTTCCAGTATGTATTGTCTTTGCAACTCTGAGATTAATTATTTAAAAGTGGCACTGATCCAAAATCTTGTATTAACAAATGGCCTATTAATATGGCTTCTGATGAATTTCCCTCTTGCTATGGTTTCCTTTAGGCTTTCTGGGCAATGAACCACTTCCTTGATCATTGGTACTTGTGGAACTTGATGGTACTCTCTGAATAAGTTAGTTGCAGTTTTCCTTCCTGTGGACTTTGTCTATGATTAACCATCTGCCTGTCCTGAGCTTTCATATGACATCCAACTCCCACTTTGTCTCAGTACTCTACTGCTCCATCAGATTTATTTTGGTTCCTGTGGTTAAATCAGGTTGCCCAAAAAATATGTTCAAGTTCTAATCCTCAGGTCCTATGAATGTGACCTTAATTAGAAATAGGATATTTGCATATGTATGAAGTGCATACTAAATTTGAGTGGGCTCTAAATCCAATATGACTAGTGCTCTTATAAGAGAGAAATTTGGGCACAGAAATGGAAACACAGTGTGTAGACAGAAGCAGACATGATTTATGCTGCCAGAGTTAAGAAATACTGGGGCCCAAAAAAGATAGGAAAAGCAAAGAAAGGTTCTTCCAGAGGCTTTAAAGAGAGCAGGATCTTATCAAAATCTTGATTTTATACTTCTAAAGTCCAGAAGAGTGAGTGAAGATATTTTTGTTATTTTAAGCCATGCAATTTGTACTAAATTGTTAAGGCAGCCATGTGAATAAAAACAGCTTTGTAAATAAATTAACTATCATAAAAATAATAAAATCTAAAAAAAGATACAAAGCAAGATAGCATACTTATCACATACAGAGTTCATTAAAATTAGGAAACAAAAATAATAATTAAAATAGCAATATATATGGGAGCATGACATTTATGTATAACATATGAAATAAAGAAATGATAATGGAATTTAAAATATATTTAAAACTATGACAGTAAATTACTACATGTAAACTTGAGAGCATGCAACCAAAACAATAATTCCATTAATACTAACTAGTGTGCTAACATTACAAAGTATATATAATTTTGCACTCACTTCTAACTCCAGAACTGTCACTAACTCTCATCTATTAAAACTTCTGTGAGTGTGCTGCTTTCCCTACATTGGAGACTGGGTGATAGATTTAATTTAATAGGGTGAGGGATGATTGTAGGTAGAGGAGCAAAAGCAGTTCTGAGCACCACAAAGTCGAGAGGGCTATATTGAACAATTCTGCATTATGTCACAATTTCTCTTCATCATATGATTGAGGCCTCATCTGATTCCAGGTTCAGCTACAGGAAAAACTACTGTGCAGGGAATGCCCCAACGGGAGCTTACAGTGTTTTCCTTCATCCATGAAAAATAATTATTTCTGTAATACACATATGTAATACCAGTTCTTGCACTATGATGCTAGTTCCAAATCTTAATTTCTGAGAAAGAGGACTCTATAAATAGTCATAAGAAGTAATTATCAATTAATTTTTCTGCCATTTAGCGTTTACAAAGTTTTATTTTTCTAAAACTCTCCTTTTTTTTCCTTTTAATCCTTGAAATGATAAATTTTACTTTATATATTTTTGTGGAAATTAAATAAAATAGTATTTATTAAGTAGCTAGTTTATTGTCTGACACATTGTAGGGAGTGAAATATGGTAGGCTTTGATATTATTTAAATTGCTCTCTTTCACATATAAAGTCCAAAGCTTTTACCATGATAGCAAGACCTTATCAGGTCTGCCGCTGTCTCCCTGCCAGGATTCATTTTATGACACTACATTTTTACCCCCTACATTCCAGCAGTTGTGGGTTATATATGGTTTCTAACTACTAGATGCTTACATTTTTTTTGTCCATACATACATCAGTTGAAGGGTATCACAGAGCTCAATTTAATATTAGTTTCTCAGTGAAGTTTACTTTGAACATTTCCAGCATTGTCCCATCTGAGTTGACTTACTTTTTCCCTTTATACTATCACTACCTCCTAGAAAAACTTTTATTTATATGCCTATAATGAGGACAAGAATGCTCTAATGTAATCAAATCTATTTATTGAATTCCAATTCAGTAGGTACTTTAATGTCCCAGGTATTGCACAGATTTAAACAGAGCTTAAAAAATGCCTTAGGTCATCCAGGAGCTCTCATACAAAGAATCACTTACAGATAAAAAATGCCAATGCAATGTTGTAGATTCGGAGAGGACAAGGGAGAAATGTTTGAAGTCTTATTATGATGGGTTTTATTTGGTATGTTAAAATAAAGGAATTATGGCACTTATTTATTAGTCATTTGCTCATTTATGTACTGTGTTTTAGGAAAAGAATTGCGTGACTGTGAGGATACATTTTAGGTAAGTTATAAAAGTGAAAAAGAAGTAAAGTGGAGAACAGTCATGTTCCCAGGAAACACTATTATTTGAGTGATGGAAAGAGATGTTAGAAGTAAAATAATCAAACTTTTCTGTTCAGATGTGTTTAAGATTACATGGGAGTTGAAAAATATATCATGATTTTAAATCAGATAACTTTAGCCAGCTATACTGTAATCTAATTTAGAGAGTAAATTGATGGGAGGTGTCATATAGGTGGGACATTAAATAGAAGAAAAATTCAAATGACTTTCCCATTTCCAAACCAAAAGTGCTTTTTATTGACTATTAAAGATGAGTTATTTCTTCAGCCTTACAGACAATATCTTGCAAATTTGGGCAATACTTTACCTTTTTTCATTCACTTATATATTTAATTTTTTATAAGAGCAGTTTTAGCTTACAGAAAAATCATGCAAAAATACACAGTTCCCATTTAGCCACCTTACACAGCTTTCCCTACTAGAATTTATGAAAAAATACATACTATTAAAGTGCATAGCTTACAATAGGCTTCCCTTTTTCTATTGTACAGTTTTATGTTGTTTAAAATTTTTATTCTAGAACATATATAGGACCTAAAATTTTTCCCCTTTAAACCACATTCGATTAAATAATTTGGTGGTGTTAATTACATTCACAATGTTGTGCCACACATACTCCTATCTATTACCAATAATTTTCCATCACTTCGAACAGAAAGTCCATGTCAACTAAGCATTAAACTTCCCATTCCTTACACCTATCATGTCCCCTATTATTCTGTATTCTAGTGTCTGACTATATAAATTTGTGTATTGTCATTATTTTATATCAATGAGATCATTCAATATTTGCCCTTTTGTTTCCTGGTTTATTTCACTCAACACAGATCTTCAAGATTCATATAAGTTGTTGCAAGTATCAGAACTTCATCTTTTTTAAAGGTTGAATAAAACTCCATTGTGTGTAAGCACCACATTATGTTTATTTATTCATCTGTTGATGGATTCTTGAGTAACCCAAGGTCTGGAAGTTGCTTCCTTATGTTTCCTTCTATGAATTTTATAATTTTGGTTCTCATATATACATCTTTGATACATTTTGGTTAATTTTGCATATGGTGTGAGGAATGCAGCAGCCTTCACTGTTTTTTATATCATCTTTTCCTTAAATGGATTTTCTCATGTATTTCAAATATACTTAATGCAAGTCTTATGAGTGTAACTGTACTGAAGTTATCTGGCTATGGTATTCCTGATTTTCAAATGTTCAAATTCCCAAATCTTTTTTCCATGTGAGTATCGCACTATTACAGCACCATTTGTTGAATTTCTGCATATGTGTTTGTTTGTTTTTGTTCGTTTCTTCATTTGTTTTGTTTTGGAGAAGTGCATGGGCCGGGAATCGAAACTGGGTCTTCCACATGGCAGGTGAGAATTCTACCACTGATCTACCCTCGCACCCCCTCAAATATATTTTTGAAGAACTCAATTTTCTGCTAGGTAATACCCCAGATTATTTCTTCTATCAACAGATTTCTTTTTTCTGGATACCTTTTATCAAGCCAAAGAGTACTTGGACAAATGTAAAGGTGGTTCTATTCAAAAAAGAAGTTGCAAATTCAAAAATCTTATTGAAACTTATTTTCTCTAGTAAATCTTTAATGTCAGAAATCATATCGATGAGTTTTTTGGCTCTCTTTTTCTAGAGAGGTAAAGTAAGGACAGTCACAGCAGCATAAATGTTATATAATAATTTTAAATTGGAAAATATTTCCAGGATGGGAGGAATGGGAGCATATACATTTTTTCCTAACTTGTTTTAACACATTTTGCTGAAATCCTTAAAAAAGAGAAGTATTTTACTTTCCCAATAAGTAACAAGTTATTGGACATGGAAATGTGGCTGTGATGGCTATTTGATAGTATACTAAAAGCACTTTGCCAGAAAAAATTAAATGAAACAGCTGATTATCTATCCTCGGTACCACCAGTTCTGACAGTATGAAATAGTTTATGTGTCTTATAAATAAGGGAAAATACTCTTTCAGCATCATTTGTCAAATGCATAAAATAAAAACAAATTTAGAATGTGAGGTTGTAGTAAAGTGTAGTATAAGCATTTTAGTCATTGCTGCTTTTTTCCATGAGACACCAGAAAATTAACCGATGATATAACGGAACTTTGATTAGATAAAAATGCAGTTATTTGGTAAATGAAACAAAATATATCAAGACATAGACTAAGTCATTTTGTGTTCAGCAAAGCAAAGAAGAACTGGCAACCTTATTTGAACATTCCCAGATTTACTGAAGAGACATTTAACAGTTTAATAGAATTGCACACTAAGAGAAAATACATGACTCATTTTCTGCAATTCCTCAGTCACTGAAATCATGATTTTGGATTAGTAAAAAATAAATGTTACTCTATATACATTAGTGACCATGAGTGTATACACATGGCGGAAATATTAGTACATATTTATTTGCTTTGAAATAAAGTATTTTTGACAGAAATCTATGTATGTGTGGGTGTACCAAAATGTAGTATACCAAACAAAACTAAATAAGTACTAAATTCCTCAAAACATTAAGATGTCTGTGGAAGACATAATTTATTTTTTGGTCTATGTTCAGATTTGATACCCAGCTGTGAGAAATGTGGTTTGTTGTCTCCAGCTCTTTGATTCTTCAGGGTTTCCATCAGTTTTCAAGTAGATGCTATATTTTTCCTGAGACTTGCTCCCAGAAAATGAATCAACAAGGTGTTAATAGTTAAAGTGCCACTCTTCTCAGTGCCAATTCCTGGCTAGTCATAACTAAGCAAACCCCAATGAGGAACTCCTCTAATAGGTAATGTTTTCTCCAGAAGTCAACATTGGTCTAGCAGAGTCTTTCAGATCTGTATTACAATCTTACAGCCCTCTTTACACAATATTAATTTGCCTCTTTTCTTTTCACAAGTATTATCTCCCTTCCCCCAATTATATTGCGTTCCTAATTCTACCCCAGCATCTGATTGTTGAAGGACAAACTAGCATAGCTGTTATTAAGAGCAGTCTAAAGAAGCAGGTCTTAAGATGGGGTTTGGAGACTGAGCCATCCCCTGCTCTGTCAGTACTAAGGACCCAATGTCTGTTGGTAGGTAGGATGCAAGATGACATCCAGTTGCTAGAATTTTGATCTGCATGTAAAAGGTATGGCATGACAGCAGAGCTAGAGTGGAATGCACTGCCTTCTTTGATAAGACATGCATCTGAAATGTAAAGAGAAATGATAAATATGAAGACAATGAAATTTGATAATTATAACTAAATTGTATTGTTACCTTAAAGATATATAATGGAAAGTAGTAGATAATTATAACACAACTGAACACCTAATAGAAGAGTTTTACAATCTTGGGTATCTTACAAAGGAGCCATTATCTCATACTGATGGATATCATGGAAAGCTGAAAATGAAATACAGCATTTGATCGTCAGAGTGGCTGAATTCCCAACACAATTGAAGATAAGTGTACCATAACAGTCAGGGTCCAATTGTGGAAATTTAGGACCCTGACATAGGGGTCACATCTAAATGGATATCCCTCAAAACACAGACTCCCTAATCATCTCTGAAAATTCTGAACTTGAAGTGCCCCCCCCAACCCTTAAAGACACCAGAAGATAATACAGTGGTGTTTCCCCCACGAAACAGCAGACAACCTACTCAGGAGATGCCTTCATGCTTCTCCTGGCTGCCAGGTTTAAAACCAGGATTACATCACAGCATAGCCCAGCCTAGAGCATGCTAGTACGGATCAGAGAAAAAGTAGCTACAAGACCTAGACAATATGTGCCAACAGAGAATAGAAAAATACCTGTAAAAATAGATTACATATATGCTCAATCAAGGATTTAATATAAGTCTGGAAAAACAAGTGTATATTGCATTGGGTGCACTGTCGATAGATACAGATTTTTAGCACCCTCATAAAGACTCCAGAAGGTGATGAGAACTCCTAGTAGTGTGACCATTAGAGGTACTGTCTCCAAATGAGAAGATTAAAATGACTAAATTGTCATGGAAAAGATTAGAGAATGAATTAAAATGTTCAGGGAAGTGGGCATGCTCAAACTGATGTGTTATGTGAAGCCATACAGCCCAAAAGAATACAGGATGCATAGGATGACCCAGAAGATGCATAATTCATGGCTAACACCAGGACTGCATTGATGAAAGAGGCATAGATAGCACTTACATATTCAGAGATATCTGTCATTGGAAAGTCATGGGTAATGATAGAAGAGACTGTCAAGGGACTTGGTTCAACAATAACAATGACAATGATAGGCCCATGAAGCAAAATATGATGCCACAAGTAGTCAGGAGTGGCAATTGTTATAACTATGGATTTGGAGTGGCATCCAAGGGCATCTGACCCATAGAAATTTTTGATGACTATAAATGAAACATAGTGTAGGAAGGAGTAAAACATATAGGCACCCAATAAGGGTGTTGCTTAAAATATATAATTATGAAAAATAATGTTGAGTGAAATGAGTCAGTCATGAATGGAAAAATATTGTATGATCTCACTGATATGAAATAATCAGAATAAGCAAATTCAGCAAGTCAGAAAATAGCCTACAGATTACCAGGGGTTTGGATGGGGGTAGAGAATGGAAAGTTAATTCTTAATTGGTGTAGAGTTTCTGTTTGGGGAGTGGATAAATGTTGGTAATGTATAGCTACCAATGTATAGTTGTCAAGGTAACACAACTCTGTGAATGCACTTAACACCACTGAATTATATATATGAATGCGTTTGATGGGAAATTTTAGGTGGTATGTATATATTGACATATTCTATTGATAGAATACAGTATAATGAACCCTAAGGTAAACTATGGACTATAGTTAATAGTACAATTATAATAATACTCTGTCATCAGCAGTAACAAAGTTACCACACTATTGCAAAATGTTAAAAATGGGGGCAGTCTCGCCTGTCATGCGGGAAACCCGGGTTTGATTCCCAGTGCCTGTCCATTTTAAAAAAAAAAAAAAAATGGGGGAAGATATATGGGAACTGGATGTTTTCTGTGTTATCTTTCTATAAATCTACATCTTGTATAATAAAAAAGAAAAGAGTAACAGAGAGAGGGAAAGGTAAAGAAGAGAGAGAGAGAATTGATGAGTAGGAGGCTGGTGTAAATTATCTGGTCACAAAACTGAGGATCCTTTACCCATTGTCTGCACCTGATACAGTTTTCAGATTCATAATCTGTCATCTGAAGAAATGTTTCTGTCAGCTGGGTGAAAGACAATGCAACACCAAAATAAATATACACTGTAATGATACCTATTCCCTCATCCTTCCCCTAAGGAATCTATGACTAGTTGTTTACATTACTAGAAACTAGAAAAGACAGAATACCCAGGGTACTTTAACAGAGAGTCTGAACTGAAATTGATACCCAGAAAATAGGAGTAACATTGTGGACTTCTTTTTACAGCCAGACCACAACACTGTCAGGTAGTAAATTGTGTCCTGAACAAAGACTAATTTAAAGTGAATCCACCAAGTCCATGAACTTACCCTTGGTCATTCTCTCAATTCTTGAATATATAATTGGGATCAGCAGGGTTAGTATAACCCCCATATTGGGTCCTAGCCTGCCTACACGGAAAAGTAAATTACATCCTGGAACATGGAGGAGAATTTTACCACAGAGAAAGATCTAAAAGAGGCAGAAATGGAGGTCTTTTTTAAAGTTCCATTGTTATATTCAGACCATACTCATTAGAAACTTGAAGAATCCCAGAGAGTGACTTCAGATACCTGCAAGCTCAACCAAGAAGTATCCATGAATGCATTTGCTTGCCTGAACATGACATTATAGCTAGAAGAGATATATGGTTCAACGTTGTTGATTTGGCAAATGTGTCCTTTTTAACAACAACAACAACAAATAAGAGTATTTAAAAGAATACACTCCCATAAGGAAGGGAAAAGAAAAATACTTGTAATTTTTCTAATGGCCATATTTACTCCTCTCCCTTTGTCACACTATTGTCAGAAGAAACAGTGATAGTCTGGAATCCTGAACATCACATTGATCCTTTACTTGAATAAGATAATGCTGAATGAGAAAACTAATGAAAAGGTGTCTGATAGACTGAAGGACTTGGTAGGACATATGTTGTCTAGAGGGTGGGTGAAAAACCTTAGGAAAATTCCAGGAACTGCAACTTTGTGAAGATTTTAATTGTCTAGTTAAAGCATGCCAGAACATGCCCTCCAAATTAAATATCAATTTCTGTATCTTCATCACACATTTAAAAATAAGGAAGCACAAACATTAGAAGCAATACATTGCAAACCTAAGAGCATTGTTTGGGCTTTTAGCCCAGGTGACATGAAAGGTTACCAGTTTTTTTTTTTTTTTTTTTTACATTTTTTTTTATTAATTAAAAAAAGAATTAACAAAACAATTAGAAATCATTCCAATCTACATGTACAATCAGTAATTCTTAATAACATCACATAGTTGCATATTCATCATTTCTTAGTACATTTGCATCGATTTAGAAAAAGGAATAAAAAGACAACAGAATAAGAATTAAAACAATAATAGAAAGAAAAAAAACAAAAAAAACAAAAACAAAAAACCTATACCTCACATGCAGCTTCATTCAGTGTTTTAACATAATTGCATTACAATTGGGTAGTATTGTGCTGTCCATTTCTGAGTTTTTATATCCAGTCCCGTTGTACAGTCTGTATCCCTTCATCTCCAAATATCCCTTCTCTCTTTTTTTTTTTTTTTAATTAACGGAAAAAAAGAAATTAACCCAACATTTAGAGATCATACGATTCTACACATGCAATCATTAATTCTTAACATCATCACATAGATGCATGATCATCATTTCTTAGTACATTTGCATTGGTTTAGAAGAACTAGCAACATAACCGAAAAAGATATAGAATGTTAATATAGAGAAAAAAATAAAAGTAATAATAGTAAAATCAAAACAAAACAACACAAAACAAAACAAAAACCTATAGCTCAGATGCAGCTTCATTCAGTGTTTTAACATGATTACTTTACAATTAGGTATTATTGTGCTGTCCATTTTTGAGTTTTTGTATCTAGTCCTGTTGCACAGTCTGTATCCCTTCAGCTTCAATTACCCATTGTCTTACCCTGTTTCTAACTGCTGCTGAACTCTGTTACCAATGACATATTTCAAGTTTATTCTCGAATGTCCGTTCACATCAGTGGGACCATACAGTATTTGTCCTTTAGTTTTTGGCTGGATTCACTCAGCATAATATTCTCTAGGTCCATCCATGTTATTACATGGTTCATAAGTTTATCTTGTCTTAAAGCTGCATAATATTCCATCGTATGTATATACCACAGTTTGTTTAGCCACTCTTCTGTTGATGGAGATTTTGGCTGTTTCCATCTCTTTGCAATTGTAAATAATGCTGCTATAAACATTGGTGTGCAAATGTCCGTTTGTGTCTTTGCCCTTAAGTCCTTTGAGTAGATACCTAGCAATGGTATTGCTGGGTCGTATGGCAGTTCTATATTCAGCTTTTTGAGGAACCGCCAAACTGCCTTCCACAGTGGTTGCACCCTTTGACATTCCCACCAACAGTGGATAAGTGTGCCTCTTTCTCCGCATCCTCTCCAGCACTTGTCATTTTCTGTTTTGTTGATAATGGCCATTCTGGTGGGTGTGAGATGATATCTCATTGTGGTTTTGATTTGCATTTCTCTAATGGCCAGGGACATTGAGCATCTCTTCATGTGCCTCTTGGCCATCCGTATTTCCTCTTCTGAGAGGTGTCTGTTCAAGTCTTTTTCCCATTTTGTAATTGGGTTGGCTGTCTTTTTGTTGTTGAGATGAACAATCTCTTTATAAATTCTGGATACTAGACCTTTATCTGATATATCATTTCCAAATATTGTCTCCCATTGTGAAGGCTGTCTTTCTACTTTCTTGATGAAGTTCTTTGATGCACAAAAGTGTTTAATTTTGAGGAGTTCCCATTTATTTATTTCCTTCTTCAGTGCTCTTGCTTTAGGTTTAAGGTCCATAAAACTGCCTCCAGTTGTAAGATCCATAAGATATCTCCCAACATTTTCCTCTAACTGTTTTATGGTCTTAGACCTAATGTTTAGATCTTTGATCCATTTTGAGTTAACTTTTGTATAGGGTGTGAGAGATGGGTCTTCTTTCATTCTTTTGCATATGGATATCCAGTTCTCTAGGCACCATTTATTGAAGAGACTGCTCTGTCCCAGGTGAGTTGGCTTGACTGCCTTATCAAAGATCAAATGTCCATAGATGAGAGGGTCTATATCTGAGCACTCTATTCGATTCCATTGGTCGATATATCTATCTTTATGCCAATACCATGCTGTTTTGACCACTGTGGCTTCATAATATGCCTTAAAGTCAGGCAGCGCGAGACCTCCAGCTTCGTTTTTTTTCCTCAAGATGTTTTTAGCAATTCGGGGCACCCTGCCCTTCCAGATAAATTTGCTTATTGGTTTTTCTATTTCTGAAAAATACGTTGTTGGGATTTTGATTGGTATTGCATTGAATCTGTAAATCAATTTAGGTAGGATTGACATCTTAACTATATTTAGTCTTCCAATCCATGAACACGGTATGCCCTTCCATCTATTTAGGTCTTCTGTGATTTCTTTTAGCAGTTTTTTGTAGTTTTCTTTATATAGGTTTTTTGTCTCTTTAGTTAAATTTATTCCTAGGTATTTTATTCTTTTAGTTGCAATTGTAAATGGGATTCGTTTCTTGATTTCCCCCTCAGCTTGTTCATTACTAGTGTATAGAAATGCTACAGATTTTTGAATGTTGATCTTGTAACCTGCTACTTTGCTGTACTCATTTATTAGCTCTAGTAGTTTTGTTGTGGATTTTTCCGGGTTTTCGACGTATAGTATCATATCGTCTGCAAACAGTGATAGTTTTACTTCTTCCTTTCCAATTTTGATGCCTTGTATTTCTTTTTCTTGTCTAATTGCTCTGGCTAGAACCTCCAACACAATGTTGAATAATAGTGGTGATAGTGGACATCCTTGTCTTGTTCCTGATCTTAGGGGGAAAGTTTTCAATTTTTCCCCATTGAGGATGATATTAGCTGTGGGTTTTTCATATATTCCCTCTATCATTTTAAGGAAGTTCCCTTGTATTCCTATCTTTTGAAGTGTTTTCAACAGGAAAGGATGTTGAATCTTGTCGAATGCCTTCTCTGCATCAATTGAGATGATCATGTGATTTTTCTGCTTTGATTTGTTGATATGGTGTATTACATTAATTGATTTTCTTATGTTGAACCATCCTTGCATACCTGGGATGAATCCTACTTGGTCATGATGTATAATTCTTTTAATGTGCTGTTGGATACGATTTGCTAGAATTTTATTGAGGATTTTTGCATCTGTATTCATTAGAGAGATTGGTCTGTAGTTTTCTTTTTTTGTAATATCTTTGCCTGGTTTTGGTATGAGGGTGATGTTGGCTTCATAGAATGAATTAGGTAGTTTTCCCTCCACTTCGATTTTTTTGAAGAGTTTGAAGAGAATTGGTACTAATTCTTTCTGGAACGTTTGGTAGAATTCACATGTGAAGCCATCTGGTCCTGGACTTTTCTTTTTAGGAAGCTTTTGAATGACTAATTCAATTTCTTTACTTGTGATTGGTTTGTTGAGGTCATCTATGTCTTCTTGAGTCAAAGTTGGTTGTTCATGTCTTTCCAGGAACCCGTCCATTTCCTCTAAATTGTTGTATTTATTAGCGTAAAGTTGTTCATAGTATCCTGTTATTACCTCCTTTATTTCTGTGAGGTCAGTAGTTATGTCTCCTCTTTCATTTCTGATCTTATTTATTTGCATCCTCTCTCTTCTTCTTTTTGTCAATCTTGCTAAGGGCCCATCAATCTTATTGATTTTCTCATAGAACCAACTTCTGGCCTTATTGATATTCTCTATTGTTTTCATGTTTTCAATTTCATTTATTTGTGCTCTAATCTTTGTTATTTCTTTCCTTTTGCTTGCTTTGGGGTTAGCTTGCTGTTCTTTCTCTAGTTCTTCCAAATGGATAGTTAATTCCTGAATTTTTGCCTTTTCTTCTTTTCTGATATAGGCATTTAGAGCAATAAATTTCCCTCTTAGCACTGCCTTTGCTGCGTCCCATAAGTTTTGATATGTTGTGTTTTCATTTTCATTCGCCTCGAGGTATTTGTTAATTTCCCTTGCAATTTCTTCTTTGACCCAGTCGTTGTTTAGGAGTGTGTTGTTGAGCCTCCACGTATTTGTGAATTTTCTGGCACTCTGCCTATTATTGATTTCCAACATCATTCCTTTATGGTCCGAGAAAGTGTTGTGTAAGATTTCAATCTTTTTAAATTTGTTAAGACTTGCTTTGTGACCCAGCATATGGTCTATCTTTGAGAATGATCCATGAGCACTTGAGAAAAAGGTGTATCCTGCTGTTGTGGGATGTAATGTCCTATAAATGTCTATTAAGTCTAGTTCATTTATAGTAATATTCAGATTCTCTATTTCTTTGTTGATCCTCTGTCTAGATGTTCTGTCCCTTGATGAGAGTGGTGAGTTGAAGTCTCCAACTATTATGGTATATGAGTCTATTTCCCTTTTCAATGTTTGCAGTATATTCCTCACGTATTTTGGGGCATTCTGATTCGGTGCGTAAATATTTATGATTGTTATGTCTTCTTGTTTAATTGTTCCTTTTATTAGTATATAGTGTCCTTCTTTGTCTCTTTTAACTGTTTTACATTTGAAGTCTAATTTGTTGGATATTAGTATAGCCACTCCTGCTCTTTTCTGGTTGTTATTTGCATGAAATATCTTTTCCCAACCTTTCACTTTCAACCTATGTTTATCTTTGGGTCTAAGATGTGTTTCCTGTAGACAGCATATAGAAGGATCCTGTTTTTTAATCCATTCTGCCAATCTATGTCTTTTGATTGGGGAATTCAGTCCATTGACATTTAGTGTTATTACTGTTTGGATAATATTTTCCTCTAACATTTTGCCTTTTGTATTATATATATCATATCTGATTTTCCTTCTTTCTACACTCTTTTCCATATCTCTTTCTTCTGTCTTTTTGTATCTGACTCTAGTTCTCCCTTTAGTATTTCTTGCAGAGCTGGTCTCTTGGTCACAAATTCTTTCAGTGACTTTTTGTCTGAGAATGTTTTAATTTCTCCCTCATTTTTGAAGGATAATTTTGCTGGATATAGGAGTCTTGGTTGGCAGTTTTTCTCTTTTAGTATTTTAAATATATCATCCCACTGTCTTCTAGCTTCCATGGTTTCTGCTGAGAAATCTACACAAAATCTTATTGGGTTTCCCTTGTATGTAATGGATTGTTTTTCTCTTGCTGCTTTCAAGATCTTCTCTTTCTCTTTGACCTCTGACATTCTAACTAGTAAGTGTCTTGGAGAACGCCTATTTGGGTCTAATCTCTTTGGGGTGCGCTGCACTTCTTGGATCTGTAATTTTAGGTCTTTCATAAGAGTTGGGAAATTTTCAGTGATAATTTCTTCCATTAGTTTTTCTCCTCCTTTTCCCTTCTCTTCTCCTTCTGGGACACCCACAACACGTATATTTGTGCGGTTCATATTGTCCTTGAGTTCCCTGATACCCTGTTCAAATTTTTCCATTCTTTTCCCTATAGTTTCTGTTTCTTTTTGGAATTCAGATGTTCCATCCTCCAAATCACTAATTCTATCTTCTGTCTCTTTAAATCTATCATTGTAGCTATCCATTATTTTTTCTATGTTTGCTACTTTATCCTTCACTTCCATAAGTTCTGCGATTTGTTTTTTCAGTTTTTCTATTTCTTCTTTATGTTCAGCCCATGTCCTCTTCATGTCCTCCCTCAATTTATCGATTTCATTTTTGAAGAGGTTTTCCATTTCTGTTCGTATATTCAGCATTAGTTGTCTCAGCTCTTGTGTCTCATTTGAGCTATTGGTTTGTTCCTTTGACTGGGCCATATTCTCAATCTTTTGAGCGTGGACAGTTATCTTCTGCTGCTGGCGTCTGGGCATTTATTCAGATTTCTCTTGGTGTTGGACCCAGCAAGGTTGTAATATTTTTCTGTGAAATCTCTGGGTTCTGTTTTTCTTATCCTGCCCAGTAGGTGGCGCTCGTGGCACCCGTTTGTCTGCGGGTCCCACCAGTAAAAGGTGCTGTGGGACCTTAAACTTTGGAAAACTCTCGCCGTCCTGGGGGTTCGCTAGCCGAAACAGCTTGAGCGGGCCCGGGGTCCGAACGCAGGGAGGGTTGCTGGTCGCAGCAGCCAGGGAAAGAGCCCGTCCGAATTTCCTAGTCGGCCCTGGGCAACAAGCGTGGCGGGAGGGCGCCAGCGGCAGCGGCCCGCCCGAGAGAGTGCACGTTCCCCGGGAGTCACGGGTTTGGAAGGGGCCTCCCCCACCCGTCACCATTCTCCGCGGCCTGGGGGTTTCCGATCCAATTCTCTCAGTTGGTCCGGGGGCTGCGCGTGGTATGGGCGCCAGCCGTCTTTGTTTCAGGGGACCACCTCTCCAATTCTCCCAGCCGGCCCGGGAAGGGGGAAGGGAGTAACTCCGGCCGCTTGCCACCCCGCCCGGTAAGGCCCGCGCGCCTCGGCGATCTCACCCGAGCTGCTTCTCTCAGCCAGCCAGCCGTTCCAGGATGGGGTACGCTTTCTTTTTTATCTCTGTTGTGGCTTTGGGCGCTTTCTGTATCGTTTCTACTCCCCTAGTAGGTGTCCTGGAGAAGAAACTAAGATCCGCGCGTCTTACTAAGCCGCCATCTTCCAGGAAGTCAGGTTACCAGTTTTATGTGAAGCCCTGAGCAGGATTAGATGGCAGGAAGTCCATATCAGTTGTCCTAGCACTGAGACCATACTATGAAGCAGAAACAATCATACTGAAAGTGACAGTGGTAGAAAAAAATTATTTTGGGGTTTAGGGCAAGCCCCAGAGACAGTATTACAATGTGGACTCCAGGATTCATTTAGCAAGATCAGTGTGTCCATAGCAGAGTGTTCCATGCCTTTTGTAAAACAACTCCTGGCTTACTATTTGGCCCTGGTAAAGAAAGTATTGATCGTGGGATGCAAATGATCATGTTTTTTAACTTCTGTCCTTGAACTGGGTTTCTGAGACACAGAATGTGAGGAATTCTGGTATATAGTAGCATTTCATTAAAAAAAAGAAAGCAATGTGCTTGGGACCTGATATAAATAGGACCAGATCACAGAAGCATGTTGCATGAGGAGGTAGACCACATATTCAGGTCATTTTCCATGGTTATATGAATATCCTATTCTTGGGTTACACTAATGAAATTGAGGAATGGTGTGTAGGGGCTTCACGTGACTAGGTGAAACAGGAGTAAAATGCCTGAGCTTGGTTTAGAAATGGGTGGGTTTGATATATAGGTATAAGCCAAAAATAGCTGGCAGTTGTACCCAAGTATGTCTCAGGGTGAGGAACAAACTTCCTGGAAAGTAGAATTTCAGTTATTGCACATTTACTATGGAATATTTGAATGCATGAATATGCATGGGTTGATGTGGGGTGGTAAATGGCTTGGGTGGCTGGTCAGGGATGGAAGCTATGATTAAGAGCACAAAGGAATTAATTCTACTTTTTAAACCCAACCTATCTTCTGCTGTCTTTCAATAGCTGAAATGCTAACAATTTCCAGGAAAACATCCTCAAGACACAGTGATAGGAGGTAGTTTCTTTACTTTATACCCAAAGCACAAACAATGAAAACCAAATTAGATAAATATGATCACCTTAAAATTGAATACTTTGGTGCCTCACTGAATATTGTCAAAAGAATGAAAAGGCAGTCCACTCAATGGGAGAGAATATCTGCAAACCACATAACTGAAATGGGTTTGATATGCAGAATTTATAAAGAAATCCTACAACTCAATGATAAAAAAGCAAGCAACCCAATGTAAAAATTGACAAAAGACATGAATAGATATTTTTCTATAGAGCAAAAATACAAATGGCTAGAAAGCACATGAAAAGATGGTCATCATCACTAAGGCGTTAGGAAAACAAAGCCAAAACCACAATGAGATATCATTTCATGACTATTAGAATGGCTACTATTAAACAAACAGGAAAGTTCCAGTGTTGGAGAGAGGTGGTTGGAACAGCTGAAACTCTTTGCATCAGGATTACTTTGGTAGGATAGGTTTCTAGTCTGGAAGAAATAAGCTTGGCAAGAAGTCTAAAAATCCAAGAGCTGATAAATAGCAAGAGTAGGATAGAAGTGAATGGGCTTAGGAGGTACATTGACCAAGAAAGACTGGGGAAGAGGGAAGGAAATGACCTTTATTTTTCAAGTCTAAGAGTGAATCTTAGCTGAGCAGGTAGTTTTTGCTCAACTGGGGAATAAAAGGGCACATGTGCCAAGTTAAGGGGTGCAGGGATGAGGACTAGAAGAGGCTTGAGTTATTGGGCTTTGGCTTTGGCTGCCATGTTGACCCACTTATTTTTTGAGAGATGTTAGTGTTATTTCTTTGAGAACCAGAGCAATGAATTACCATTATTTTTCTGCTTGTGGGTGCATGGCATTTAAGAGATTGAGCATGTTTTGGTAGTATTTGAGAGAAAGAGTCACTCTTTCTGCACTGCTGCATGAACATGCAGAACTAAGGAGTTATAGCCTTTTCACTTTCCCTAGCTTTAGAATTCAGTTTAAAGTAATCAGTTTTATTTCTTGAGTTAAAATCTCTGGGGGCAGGGTTTTGGCTTCACTCTAGTTTGGCTGACTACTGCATGCTTTGCTTTCTTGGCAAATGAAGCTAACTTTAGAAATAAAAATATTTGGCAAATTAGAGCAGAAGTTTTGTCCTATTTTATCATCACACACTTAGTAGGGTAAGTTAACTAACAGGTAGAATATATTATGTAAATGTGCCTTGTTTCTCTTTTAAAGCTTTTGTTGTTGTTGAAGATGAAGTTCTGACTTATAGCAGTCCATATGAATTTTTAGAAAGGCTTTAGAGCAAAGTAATGTAAGTGACAAGTAGATTTGGTTATTATATAGATTAGTATTAGGATAGAACATTGTCAGGTTTTTAGGAATTTTAAACAATTTTTAAATACATGAATAATATTTCACCCATGCAAATTTAGCCAGCAGAAGAATAGAAAACTTATTTTAATTAATTTACTATATCTTAAACATTTTACTGTAGTATGTTGAACTAATTGTAACCTTACTTTTACAAGGTGAGAGAAAAAAAAATCCTCTGTAATGGTTTTCCTTTCAAAGTAAGAAGACTAGAGCTCTGAAATAAAGGATGATAAGGTTAACATGAACATTAAAAAGGGTATTATTTTGATGTGATGTAAAATTTGTTTTCTAGATAGAGTGCTTAGATGACTAAGAAACACTTTTTATAACTTTTCATTAAGAGGACTTTAACAGAGAACATCTTTGACAAGGGAAGATAGAATTCATTTTTATAAACTCTTAATAACTTCTTGTAGCCAACAGTGATTGTAAAAAAAACTTAGTGTTTTTTTAACTTTCCACAATTTTCCACATCCATCTAGGGCTTGTAGTTCGCAATTGATTACAAAATTCACTTTTTTAAACTTTCTGTAATTTTCCATATCCATTCAGTTAGCAATGACTATACCCAGCAAAATTTACTTTCATATTAGGAATATGTTATTTAAAAAAGTAACACTTTGCAAAATCAGGCTCTGTGGCAGTTGGGCATCAGCAATGATTGCTGGTAAGGTATTTTTAAAGATTATTTTGAAGACTTGGAGCAGTACTGTCAAGTGAGTAGGGAGGGAATTTTGCCCTTTAGTTTTTGCTATTTAAAAACAAATAGAGGGGCGGGCCGCGGTGGCTCAGCGGGCAAAGTGCTTGCCTGCTATGCCGGAGGACCTCGGTTCGATTCCCGGCCCCAGCCCATGTAACAAAAAACGGAAAAACAAAATACAATAAAAACAAGAAAATGTTTAAAGATGTTTCCCTTTCTTCCTTCCTTCCTTCCTTCCTTCTCTCTGTCTTTCCTTTAAAAAAAAAAAAAAAAAAAAAAAAAAAACAAATAGAGGGCAGGCCACAGTGGCTCAGCAGGTAGAGTTCTTGCCTGCCATGGTGGAGACCCAGGTTCGATTCATGGCTACTCACTGGGCCTGATCAGTACTGAGGCTGAGGGTTGTCTCTCAAGGTTTCTGGCACCTGCCTTGCCAGCGGCTCTCTACCTCACAGTTGAAGCAAGGTATTTAAGGCCTGGAGCATGATTTGGGTGACCTCAAGAGGACAAAATACTGTTAACAGTGGCTGCAATAAGCTGAGCCTGTTCTCTGGTCCTTTGCTTAGCTCTCTTTGCCTTTTTCCTCTCCTTGGCTTTGTTTTGACTATTAAAGACATAAAAAACACCTTCTACTTAGTTATTAATGGGATTTTATAGGCCCATTGTGAGGTTTTGCAGCTTTCTTTGCATGTCAGGGGCAGACTGACTGATGAAATGGGTACCTACCAAGACATTGGCGTAACAAAAATGACAAGTCTTTTTCTTAGGTCATTGTCCTAATAGAGAGCTAAAAATATCTGGGCATATGGGATTTCTGACTACTTTCTCCATATTTTACAGACTGTAGTATTTTGCTGTGAATGTCAGTTCAACTGGAGGGTTATCTTTCCCCAGATTCTAGCTTATATTGACTGTTGGCTTTTATATACCACTGAAGTGATTTTAATAGAGACTGAACAAGGATTCTGGGAAGGAGGGCTATTTAAAAGAGGGTTATTTAAAGTATTTGCTTCCTTCCACAAAATAGTGCTATGAGAAAGAAAGTTTTGATAGTTTTCTTGGGCATAAACTAATTTTACAAAAGCCCTTCATGGATTTGTCTTTATTTAAGGCATAAAGGAGTATGGAAATTCTTGCCACTTTCCCTCCATTTTACAAAAGAGATTTAATTGTAAGACCATTCCATCAGTGGGCTAATTCTGGCTGTCCTCCAGGTGATTCTGTGGTTAGGCAGTACTGCAGTAACCTTTTAGCTCTATGGTGGGAAAATTATCTTAATTTCATAACAGACAGCCCAGTGGACAGTCAGCTGGAGTACTGGAAGCACCACCTATTTCTAAGAAAGAAAGAGTGAGAATTAAAAGGCAGATTTTATTACCAGTGCCTGGCATCCCAGGTCACTGGTCTGCCATTCCAACTGCTTGATCCATTGATGTCATGGGATCAGGGTCCCTGTCCCTAGGCATCCCTGGGGTCCTTGAAGTCTCAGGAGAGGGATGACTCAGTATCATCCTTGAAACTGCTGAGCTGGCCAGTTCATTTTCCTAGATGTGTTTGAGCTCTTAACTTACTGCCTGACTTACTGCTTAAGAGAATAGAAAGGATTTGTCTCAAACAAAGACACTCTAGGGATGGAATCTCCCCTGGTATTGCCAGCATGAGGCTAGGAGGAAGGGATATGCAGTAAGGAAATTGAGCTTCTATAAGAACATGGATTAATGTGCTTTTTGGGCAATTAGAAAGGTCTAGGTATGGACATGTTGAAGCCTAAACCAAAGGTGACTCCTTAGACTGTTAAAAACACTGCCTTGCTTGGTACAAGAATCCTTATCCCAGAATTTTATGTTACAACAGATGGAATGTTTTCGAAGGCATTGAAAGCCAGACAGAGGAAAAAGAGGGAGCTTTTTATGGACGCAGGGGTGAGAAATTATGTGGAGGTGAAAGAAGAACAGGTTTAGCTGGAAGAAGGGTCTGGATCCTCAGAGAAGAAGGAACAAGAGTGTGGGGGAGTCTCAGAGAGCTGAGGCAGGAGAGATATAGATAGCGAGAGAGAGAGAGAGAGAGAGAGAGAGAGAGAGAGAGAGAGAGAGAGAGAGATGGGGATTTGATATGGCTCCCATTGGATTCCTTCGCAACATGGGGAGAAGCCTCCAGTCAGGTCCCAAATAGCAGCATCACCCATTGCCCTGAGCTTCCTTGCCTAGCCAGAGACTCAGAGTGAGCGGAGTTTATGTCCTGGGGTTCCCAGATCAGAACCCCTAGGTTCCTTGAGATAACAGTGAAAATGATTCCACCTTTTACAAGGACGCAGTGTTACATGAAGACATAAGAGAGAGGGTAGCTATGAGATAAGTAACAAGAAATGGTGAAAGAATGTGGCCAAGTCTCCCGTTACTCACCAGTCCAAGATGGTTAGAGCAAAGTGTTTACTGACTGGCTCAATTAAACATGTTGCCAGATTTTGGCTTCCAAGTTCTTCCTGGCCATGCCTTGAGAAAGAATTCAAGGGCACAGCCCAAAGGGTAAGGTAGATAAAACATTTATTAAGAACACATATAAAAGGACATGTGAGCACTTTCACAAAGAAAGTGTTGAGGAAGGGGAGAGGCCAACAGCAATATCTCAAAGATCTTTCACCAACAGTAACAAATGCACCACACATTGCTAGGGGTCACCGATGGGGGAGATTCAGGGGTATGGGATGTTTTGGTTTTTCTCTTTTTTTTTTGGAGTAATAATGTCCTGCAATTGAATGTGGTAATAAATCACAACTATGATTTATTACAATTGAATGTGGTAATTATCACAACTATGTGATAATCCCATGAGCCATTGATTATAAACTTTAGATGGATTTTATGGTAGGTGAATATATCTCAATAAAATGACATTAAAAAACAAAGAAAAACTAGGTGGTTTTCACAAATTTCTGCCTTTAATTACTATAGCTAGTGCCGTTTCTTGTAGTTCTTCATGTCATAAAATGTATGTCTCTCAAAATTGTAAACTTAAAATAAATATAAAATACCACAAACTAGATGTCAGACTGTATTTTTCCTAATGTGATAAGAGTTAGTTTTAGAATAATGTGTTCATTTTAACAATGAGGACCAATAAAAATGTTTTGCTTTCTTAATTATTTTTTGGGTGTTCTAAAATTTTTTCATACAACCAATATATACATACCATTTATTTCTATTTATCAATGCAAACAATTCTCTTCATATTTGGTGAAATCCCTCTGGCAATGTTGAAGTACTTAAAATAATTCACTGACTGAAATTGCTTCATTTTCACAATGCACCTCATAGAAGGATAGTTTTCTTTTGGTTGAAAAATTCCACACCTCATTAAAAGTACATCAGAAAACAATTCATAGTAATTCTACCATAATTTTAAGCATTCCCAATGTATAGTTACTAAATGAACCAGTCATGAGTTTGCGATATCTTCAGGCATCTTAAATGACCAAAAGAAATGAGTTTTTTTTTTCCTAATCCTGATGTCCCCAATATTACAAACACTTCTTTATGCTGGGGCTATGTATTCAACCTGATTTTACTACTGCTAATTGATTCAAAGTTAGTTTGTTGACTAAAGTGCCAATTTTGAAAATGACAAATACAAAATCTGAATTATTCTAGCAATAATTATATTAGTTTTGCACAAAATTGTTTATAACTGAAATCTTTTATAATTTTATTTATACATAGCTGTGATTCATCATTTTCTATTGTCTTTGTTCAAAGAATGGTATTAATTTTAACCAACAACTCTGTTTCCATTTGCTCAGGATCTTGCTTTCCTCAAACATACCAAACCAGTTAGATTTATACTTTGGAATTTCCTTATAGACCTGCTGCAGTTAATAGTCATTAATGAAAAGAAAAAGTTCTAAAATGCAATCTCCAAATTTATATAGATGAGTAGTTTCACATTTCTTATTCTTTTCGCCAGGACATTTACTGGGGGAAAAAAAAAACAGCTATGGTTTTTTTTAAGCATGCCACTTTGAATCCAAGGGGATTGGACTTCTTTTTCCATTTTTTTTTTTTTCTACCACACATTGCTTCTAGGGTCAGTGAGAATGAGTTAATTGATCTTATGTAGAAGAATGATAGAGTCAGATTGATTTTCCTTGATTAATTCAAATAAAATAAGTCCATATTGTCTTTATATTTTTGACATATGGCTTTCAAAATTCATCTCGCATTGTCTTTTTTTGTATGCTGTATGACAGGGTCACATTTCATTATTTTTCCATGTGAGTATCCCATTATTGCAGCACCATTTGTTGAATTTTTGTTTGTTTTGCTTGTTGGTTTGTTGGGAAATGCTTGGACTCAGAATTAAACGTGGGTCTCTCATATGGCAGGCAAGAATTCTACAACTGAACTACCATTGCACCCCCATCATGTTGTTTTCTTTTGACAAATATTTCTGAGGAAATCTGTTATTGCTATATGCATATGGCTTTGTGTGTTTTTTTATGCATGTGTGTTTTTTAGTACCTCCATCCTACTAGAGTATGAACTCTGCTTTGGTATTTGGCACAAATATTTATCTCACATTTTATATTATGGTCATCCTATGACTTTTTCTATGTTAACAATTATCTTCAGAAAAAGTAAGTGCTCTTAAATTTGCTTATTATTCAACTTTTCTCATTCTTTCATGGTCATCCTTTCTTTAACATCTTAATAACTTCTTATGGACTCATTTTCACCCCACAGTATATCGCCATGACTAATGTTTCTGAGGGCTTAAG